>NC_134402.1:52554566-52822066 GCF_038048845.1 Mixophyes fleayi
CAGAGAAAACAATGCAGATGATGTGGCTTGCTTCTATAGGTCCAGGCTTCAGGAGGGTCCAGTGTAAACAGGTCATAGGCTAGTTCAAACAACCCCCTCCAAGGGTGAGGGTCAACATTCCAGATGATTCTCCCACCCAGAAACCAGTTTTAGCTAGTCTATTCACAATACACAGTTAGTAACAGTTTAAACAATTATTCCCTAACGTCGCTAACTAGAGTATGCAATGTGCAATCTCTTTGGCGAATGAACCGGACAACTGCTGATAAATAGGGGATTAAATGATACTAAACATGGCATGTTTCTTGTAACCTGAACCTTAAATATCACTAAAGTGTACATATAATCATAATATATAAACTAAATAATAAACTAAATACTATCTGCTCATATATCACTGTGGAATGGAACCATTATAATATAAAATATATAAATAACTAAATATGGCAGTGCGAGTGTGGGGGTGCGTATTTTACCTCGTGATCACGCCATGCCACGTGTTACGTGGCATACTGATCGTAATCGCACGGTAAAACAATATTGATCAATATACTTTCGTTCATCCAATTATACGACTTCGACAATATATATATAGATATGTGTATATATATATATATATATATATATATATATATATATATATATATGCATATATATATATATATTGTAACAAAAGGAGCCATTTAGCTGGCAATATGCAGATAAAGCAGGGAAGTAGAGTAAAACATTGGCACAGTTATGTACCTAGGTGGAGATTAAACCAGGTAAAAACATATGTGTAGTTTAAAATTGATTTACTTACATGGTTTGAAAACTGCTTCTTCTCAGCAAACAGACAGGGTGGGTCTGATAGTCTAAACAGAACCAGGGATGGGCGTTTCCTTTTAAAGAGAAGGTGGGTGTGTTACTTGTCCATCAAGCTAGGCCCGTGGGAGGAGTGTCAGGTATAAAACCCTGCTTGTTTCATTGTTCAGGGAGACTAACGCTGGGTAGCTGGCTAGTCTTCAGAGAGAGCTGGTCTATGTATAGCAAGCGTTTAGGGTCTCCATAATTGCTGTGAAAGTATACGGTGTCAAAACATTTATTACCATCCTGACAATAAAGAACCATAAAAAGGAAGAAGTTGTACGCATGTGCTTCACCAGTAGCGGGCTCTTGCCACAAGTGGTGTCAGGAGTGGGATGCTCCGAGAAGCAAGTTTCTGCTACCCAACCCACGCAGACGTCAACATGGAGGAAGTACTGAGAACCCTCGTGAATGTGGCCGCTGCGCAGCAACAGCAGCAAGCTCAGATGCTACAAGTCTCTGAGGCACAGGTGGAAAACATAAGGCTCTTAAGAGAAGAGTTAAGCCAGTTGAGGCATGACAGAAATGAACCACCTGGTCCTGTACTCCTGAAAATGTCACCAGGTGATGACATAGAAGCGTATTTGGTGTCCTTTGAGAGACTTGCAAAAAGGGCAAAATGGCCTCCTAAAGATTGGGCTGAGAGACTGGCGCCATACCTGACTGGTGAAACTCAGCGAGCTTATATGGATCTAGATGAGGAACGGGCCTCTGATTATTCGTGCCTAAAGTCTGAGATATTGGCTCGCATTGGAGTTTCCGGGCCAGGCCGAGCCCAGCGCTATCACCAATGGCGCTATGATAAAGAAAAACCGGTCAGAGCGCAAGTCACTGAGCTTTCTAAAATTTTAAAGAAATGGCTTCAGCCTGAGGAGAATTCGCCTTCTCGGATTATTGAAGTTCTGGCGATAAATCACTGCATCCGGGGGCTGAACCGCGATTTGCAAAGGTGGGTGCTGCAATCAGACCCACAAACTTACGAAGAGCTTGCCACCGTGGTAGAAAGGTTTTGTGCGCTACAGCAAATGACTAAAGAACCTGCATTTGTGCCAAAGCCGCTGCAGCGCCAAAAGCCAGGTTTGACAATCCTTGCTACAGGGCCCAATGGCAAAACTGCTACGGACAGAGGGCCAGGTGCAAAGCTATCTAATCTGAAGTGTTTTGAATGTGGTGAGCCAGGCCACTTTAAGGCAGAGTGTCCTAAACTACCGGAACCCATGGACTGTTCTGTGGCACGTATTGGGCCTGCATTTCCAAGCTGTTTTATCATGAGTCCCACATCAGGAAGTCCTTGTTTGTTCTGGGTGACTGTGCTAATCAACCAAAACCTTGTTCTGGCCTTGGTTGACTCGGGGAGTGAACTCTCATTGGTTTCCAGCTCTGCCTTACCCGAAACCATAACTTCTCGGTTGCCCAAGGTGAAGGTTCTTTGCGTACATGGCACGACAGAGGAGTATGAAAGAACAATACTACCAGTCACAATCAAAGACAAAACTATTATGGTGGTAGCTGCCATAGCACCTAAACTCCCATATCCACTCATTTTGGAGCGAGACTTCCCACTGTTTAATAATGTCCTTGGTGAGCGGATCCGGCCAGACATGCCGGCAACTGATGCAACGGTCGGAAGCCCGGTCTTAAAGGAACCGCCTAAGAATCCACAACATCTGGACATCGATCTTTGGGAACCGCCAAACCGGAATGCCATCCTGGGAGTCACAGTAGGAGTTCCACAAAAGCATCCACCTGTGGGTAAACATGGACAGTCCAAACTAGCATTGGTCGGTGATGTCGCAGATGAGCCCACCCCGCCTGTCAGTGAGGATAAGGACTGGTCCGCAATACCAATTTTGTTTCCTCTGCAGTACTTTGCTCGAGACCAACTTAATGATGCCACTTTGGAACATGCCTTTAAAAGTGTGACTGAGGTAAATGGGGTAGCGAAAGCCGCCCAGCCTGCAGAAGGTATACCATATTTTATTGTTAAAAATAATTTCTTGTATAGAGTTGCTACTGTACAGGGGGAAAAAGTAGAACAATTAATGGTTCTTCAGGTCCATGTAACCCTAGTGTTAAAAGCAGCACATACACATGTCTGTGGGGGACACCTAGGGGAGGATAAAACATGGGAACGAGTTCTGCTTAGGTTTTACTGGCCCGGTGTACACATGGCAGT
Source organism: Mixophyes fleayi (assembly GCF_038048845.1). NCBI lineage: Eukaryota > Metazoa > Chordata > Amphibia > Anura > Limnodynastidae > Mixophyes > Mixophyes fleayi. Next base: position 52,557,589 of record NC_134402.1, read on the forward strand.
GAAAAAGTATTGCCGGTCCTGTTCCATTTGTCAGAGAACCTGTCCCAAACCCATGTATAGGGCACCTCTCATTTCAATACCAATAGTACAAGTTCCCTTTGAACGGATAGCTATGGACCTTGTGGGGCCACTGGAAAAATCAGCACGTGGGCACCAATATATACTAGTGGTGCTTGACTATGCAACCAGGTATCCAGAGGCAATTCCCCTACGAAACATAAAGTCCAGCACCATAGCTATAGAACTGGTATTGATGTTTACACGCTTGGGAATGCCCAAAGAAATTCTCACAGACCAGGGTACTCCTTTCATGTCTAAACTGATGAAGGACATGTGCCAGTTGCTAGGGGTTACGGCACTTCACACCTCTGTATACCATCCACAAACAGATGGCTTGGTGGAACGCTTTTACCGCACATTAAAGCACATGCTCAGGAAAGCAGTGGCTCAAGAGAAAAAAGATTGGGACACTCTTATTCCCTATTTGTTATTTGCCATCCGTGAGGTACCTCAAGCTTCAACAGGGTTTAGTCCCTTTGAGTTATTGTTTGGGAGACAGCCCAGGGGTATCTTAGATATGTTGAAAGAAGACTGGGAGCAGCAAGGTACCAGGGAGCCAAATCTGGTACAATTTGTGTCCCAAATATATGAGAGGCTAGGAAAGATAGGGCCCATTGTACAGCAATTATTTAACAACCCTTGATCTAACAAAGGGTTATTGGCAAGTTCCCTTGACTTCCACGGCCACGCCAAAGACTGCATTTTCCACCCCTGATGGTCTCTATCAATATAAAGTCCTACACTTTGGGTTGCATGGGACACCTGCCACCTTCCAAAGGGCTATGAATAAATTGCTACGACCTCACACAGCTTATGCAGCTGCTTACTTGGATGATATAGTGATTTATACCCCAGACTGGGGATCACATTTAGCCAAAGTTGAGGCGGTCATATCTTCATTACGGTCCGCAGGGTTAACAGCTGACCCAGAGAAATGTGCCATAGCCATGAGAGAAGCCAAATATTTGGGGTACATTGTTGGTCGAGGGCATGTAAAACCCCAGCTACACAAAGTGGGGGCAATCAAAAATTGGACAAGACCAGAGAAAAATTCACAGTTAAGAACCTTTTTAGGCTTAGTAGGTTACTACAGGCGGTTTTTAAGCCACTTCGCAACTAGAGCTGCTCCACTTACGGACATGTTAAAAAAAAGTTGTCCAGATAGATTAACCTGGTCTGACTCTGCAGAAACCGCCTGGTCTGATCTTCGGTTAGCTCTTTGTTCCTCTCCAGTTCTACAAGCACCAGATTTTACCCGGAGGTTCTTCCTCCAAACTGATGCTTCTGGTGTTGGCTTAGGTGCAGTCTTGTCACAGGAGAAGAATGGAGTAGAAAATCCTGTCCTGTACCTAAGTCGTATGTTGCTTCCAAGGGAACAAAAATATGCCACTGTGGAGAAAGAATGTCTCGCCATAAAATGGGCTACAGAAGCTCTGCGCTATTATCTCCTTGGCAGAGAGTTCACCCTAATAACAGACCATGCACCATTAAGATGGATGCAGAACAACCGGGAGGTAAATGCCAAGGTAACCTGCTGGTTCTTGGCACTACAACCTTTCAAGTTCTCAGTAGAACATAGGCCTGGGATTCTGCACAAAAATGCAGATGCGTTGTCACGAAAATATGCGATCCTCGCGAAGTCCGCGTCCCCCTACTTGGAGACTCTAGGGGGAGGGATATGTAACAAAAGGAGGCATTTAGCTGGCAATGTGCAGATAAAGCAGGGAAGTAGAGTAAAACATTGGCACAGTTATGTACCTAGGTGGAGATTAAACCAGGTAAAAACATATGTGTAGTTTAAAATTGATTTACTTACATGGTTTGAAAGCTGCTTCCTCTCAGCAAACAGACAGGGTGGGTCTGATAGTCTAAACAGAACCAGGGATGGGCGTTTCCTTTTATAGAGAAGGTGGGTGTGTCACCTGTCCATCAAGCTAGGCCCGTGGGAGGAGTGTCAGGTATAAAACACTGCTTGTTTCATTGTTCAGGGAGACTAACGCTGGGGTAGCTGGCTAGTCTTGAGAGAGAGCTGGTCTATGTATAGCAAGCGTTTAGGGTCTCCATAATTGCTGTGAAAGTATACAGTGTCAAAACATTTATTACCATCCTGACAATAAAGAACCATAAAAAGGAAGAAGTTGTACGCGTGTGCTTCACCAGTAGCGGGCTCTTGCCACAAGATATATATATATATATATTGCAACAGAAGAACAAGCAGGGCGCCTCTCAGTGATATATCAACTATACAACGTGGAATAGAGCAATAACATGCGTACCGTGAGGTAAACAGCGATGAGTCTTTTAGGAGATAGTGGAGTAGTCTTTGCTGTACTTGTAGTCCTCCAGATCTCCACCGATCAGTACAAAAATGCGGAAAAAGCAAACATAGTATAGCTCTGTAGTATTCTTAGTGAGGGCAATATCACCAATAACCCCACTATCCTATGGGGTGTGTGGGAGTTGTATCCCAAAATTACCAATATAAATGACACCCATATAAGTGCAAAAATGTTTAAATCTGCGTACCAGATATCATGAAGTATCCCACTTCTGAAGAATATTAAAACAGTGCAACACCAATGACTTCACAGTCACAACCTCATCCAGATGGTGAAAATGCATAAGATTGAAAAAAAGGAAGATATTTTGGTATGCATATAAAAAATTTAATAAAATGTAATAAAAGCACTCACATGAGGTACTGGAAAACACACTGGATACAGCTCAACGCGTTTCGTCTTGCACAACTCAAGACTTCATCAGGAGCATAATATATATATATACACATATGTATATACACATATGTATATACATATATATATATATATATATATATATATATATATATATATATGTGTATATCCAAATACATATGGATTTATAGTCATGTTGTCAACAGAAATAGAAATGTCAGTTAGGAAGCTTCAATTGTTGAGTGTGAATATTTTTAATTCTGTTTTTTAAAGATTGAGTTTGAGTTGGCGAGAGGACATCCAAGTTGAAATGGCAGAAAGACAGTCAGCAATGCAAGACAACACAGCTGGTGAGATATCAGGAGAGGATATATAAATTTGTGTATCATCTGCATAGAGATGATACTGAAATCCAAAGGAACTTATTAGTTTCCCAAGAGAAGTGGTGTAGATAGAGAATAGCAGAGGACCTAGGACTGAGCCTTGTGGTACTCCAACTGATAAAGGAAGCAGAATGGAGCTTGTTGCAGAGAAAGTAACACTGAAAGAGCGATTAGATAGGTAAGAAGAGTACTGGGATAATACAGTGTCTTGAAGACTTAGGGATTGTAACGTCTGTATGAGGAGAAAGTGGTCAACAGTGTTGAATGCCGCAGAGAGATCCAGGATAATCAGAGGAAAGTAATTACCTTTAGTTTTAGCTGTGATCAGATCATTGACAACCTTGGTCAGCGCAGTCTCTGTGGAGTGTTGAGAACAAAAGCCTGATTGAAGAGTATCCAATACATTGTTTGCAGAAAGGAAACGTGTGAGGTGAGTGCAGGCAATTTTCTCAAGAATTTTGAAAGGGCATGGAAACTGAGAGATGGAGTGGTAATTTGAAAGAGTTTGGGAATTTTGTTTTTTAGAATGGGAGTAATGGGAGTAATCACTGCGTGCTAAAATAGTGATGGAAAGATACCAGTAGAGAGTGATAGACTACAGGAATGATTACAGGAGACAAGGACCTACAAATTTGTGAGGGTATGGGATCAAGAGGACAGGAGGTAGAGTAGGAAGATAAGAAGAGAGTAGAAACTTTCTCTACATTTATGGGATCAAATGAAGAGAGGGTGTCAGAGGATGCTGAGAAGGAATTGAGCTGATTGCTAGTCAAGGGAGATAATACTATTTCAAATTTGATCATATCAATCTTGTCCTTGAAATAGGAAGCAAGATCCTGGGCACTGATGGTTGTCAGAGGGTTTGGGGTGGGAGGATCGATAAAAGATTTAAATATGTTATAAAGGCATTTGGGGTTAGAAGTTAATGCATAGATGATAGATTGGAAGTATGCTTGTTTAGCAGTGTCCTGAGCATTTTGATAGGAGTGGTAGTTAGCAGGATGTGTGCTGAAATCATTAGAGGTACAATATTTTCCCCAGTGACGTTCATCTTTAAGAAAAACGTTTTTGTAGATTTCGTGTTACTTTAATAGGCCAAGGTTGTCAGCAAAGTCTACGCAGAGTATGAAAAGTCACTGGAGCCACTTAATCAAGGGCAGTTTCTAGGGTATGGTGAAAATGAGGAACTTCCATATCAGGGGAGGAGAATGTAGAAATTGAGGAAAGAATGTGTTGGAGAGTGGTGGAAAACTTGAAAATCAATAGAGTTATTTTTTCTGCAGGTATGAGGATGCTTGGAAGAGTTTGACAGCAGGGAGGTTGAATCACTGGGAGTTAGCATGTAACTAATGAGGTGATGATTTGAGAGGGGGAAAGGAATGTTAAGGAAATTAGAAACTGAGCATAGTCTAGAGAAAACAAGATCAAGACAGTGGGCATCCTGATGAGTAGCAGATTCAATCCACTGTGAAAGTTCAAGTTAGGAGGTAAGAGAGTGCAGTTTTGAAGCAGCATTGGAGCGTGGATTAGCAATAGAGATATTGAAATCACCCATAATGATGGTGGGGATGTCAGAAGATAAGAAGTGAAGCAGCCATGCAGAGAAAAGTTCAAGAAATTGTTGGTGCAGTCCAGGGGGGCGATAGATCACAGCGATACGCATAGAGAATGGCTTAAAAATCCTTACAGTATATACTTCAAAAGATGTGAACGAAAGTGGTGGGACATTTGGTAGAACTGTGAAATTGCACTGCGGGGAAAGAAGTAGTTCAAACCAACCTCCTTATCTGCCTCCAGGTCTAGGGGTGTGGGTGAAATGGAGACCACCATGTGAAAGGGCTGCATGTGAGGAAGTGTCTGATTACATGAACAATGTTTCTGTTATTGCCAGTAGGTTGAGGTTGTTTGAGAGGAACAGGTCGTGTATGGAGGTAAGTTTGTTACAAACAAAGCATGGATTCTATAGGGCACATTTAATAAATTACATCTGCTAATTGAACAGCTGATCAAAGAAGGGAAGGGGGAACTATTTTGCTTACTCAGACTATATGAGAGCCAGGCCAGAGTCATAAAATTGGTTCAATGAGCAGCAACTAAACACAGGTTAAGCAAGTAACAAAGTCATATTACATACTTTTTAAAAAAAAAAAAATACAGGCACAGTTGTAGAGATGAGAATAAGAGAAGATGACATGAGATGTTCAGTTCTTGTACATACTTTTTTTTAAAAAAATATATAGGCCCAGTTGCAGAGATGAGAATAAGAGAAGATGAGATGAGATGGTCAGCTCTTGTACATACCTTTTATTTATAAAATACTGGCACAGTTGCAGAGATGAGAATAAGAGAAGACGAGATGAGATGTTCAGTTTGCATACATACCTGGGGATATAACAGATGAACAATGGTAGCAGTTAGTATGTTGTCTTGGTTAACAGTATTTTCTAAACACTTTGTGAGAAAAACACTTAGTGTAAAAAATACACGTCTGCCCCCCACATACGTCTCCCTCAGACTCCAGAGGTGCTGCTGTTATACCTGGACAATTTCTCCTTGCCTGCCAGTGGTTAAGTCCTCATCTGAGCTGGATTGTGATTACCTGTGGCTGGCCCTTTTAAAAAGGGCCCTTTCCCACAGACTAGTGCCAGTTCTCTGTCTCTGCTGCTGTTTTTTGTGATACTCCAGTATGGATCTTGACTTTTTCCTGGCTTTTGACTACAGCTTGTTCCATCATTCTGCACCTCAACATGTAACTCAAACCCCGGCTTTGTTTGACTTTCCTCCTGCTTATTCCCTGGTATATTGTGGATCTCCCATCTTCTGACCCTTAGCGTACTTAACCCTCATGAGATCAAAGAGAAAGCCTTTGCAAGCTCCTTTATATAAATCCATAATGGATTTTAATATATCTCCCTGTAAGCCAAATCTGATGAGAGCTTAATGCATATTATGCCAGTGGAGTCTCTAAAAAAATCCTCTATGCATCTAAGGAAAGCAAGATAAACTTCTCTCCAATTCCAGTAATCAATTTGAATATGTTCAAAATGTGGTGTGAGCTATCTTAAGTCTGACAACCTAATACGAGCACTACCTGTTCCTGATGGATTCATTTTGGAATAAGTTTGTTTAAACGATTAGCAATTAATTTAGAAAAAATCTTGATATCTGTATTGAGCAATGTGATTGGCCTGCAGTTCTTACTATTAGTCTGGTCTTTACTCGGCTTGGGAATTGTTACTATTTTAGCTTCTAGAATTTCCTTCGGAAAGCTACCACTGTCTGTGGCAGTTTTGTAGGTGGCAAGGAGATGGCAAGCCCTGCTCAAAAAGCAACATAGAAATTGTTAATATATCCATTAGTACTAGGGGTCTTATCCTTTGGAAAATGTTTGATAACCTCTTCAAACTCTTGTTGAGACTAAGGAAGCTAAATGAATAAATGTATGGAGCCCTCCCCTGGTTGGAGTGTGTCTTTCTCATCCTTTAATATATATAATTGGGCATAGTGTTTGGCAAACAGATTGACTGTATGTTCAGGGTTATATATCTTAATGCCTTGGGAATCTACAAGCAGTTTTATCCTATTTCTTTTTTTTTTAAAGTATATTTTATTGACAATTTTACAGTTTCAACAGCATACAGGTTAGACTGTAAAACAAACAGTTTGTTAATAAAAGCAAACTAACAAGAACATTGTTAAAATGTTAAATATCAAATGAATTGAAGATGAAAAAAAAAAAGGGGGGAAAGACAAAAAGAGAATGAAAAGACAAGGGGGGAGAGGGGGGGAAGGGAGGAGGGGGGAGAGAAACTCAGCCTGGCATCCTGTTGTCAGCTAAGCATTCAATAAATCCTTTTGCAATCGAGGTCATAATATCTTTCTTTTCATTTAATTTAGACTTTGAGTTTGAACGGTCCCTGGTTGATCCATTCCATAGATAGTCAGCCAAGGCTGCCAGGTGTTTTGAAATTTAATGGGTTTATCATTTATTATACTAGTAATATGCTCACAACGATAAGTCTGCCATATACCACCTATACAGCAACTTATAAGCGTTTTCCTTGGTCTTCACACATATAGAGCTCTTGGCGACATGTGCTCTGATCCTAGCCCATTCCTCTACCTCTATTACCTCTCCTATGTCTTCCTCCCACTTAAGTTCATACCGATCCTTGTCGGGTTGACGAAATGCCACCAGGATGCTGTAAAATGTCGAGATTAGGCCAGTAGGGAGGGATTTGCTTCTACAGAAGGATACTAAGGGTGTACGATGATGAATGGTTTTAAGTGCTGGAATTGAATGGTATAAGTGTCTTAGCTGTAAGTATTGGTAAAAGCGGTTATGTGGAATGCCGTGCTGATGTTGAAGATCTGCAAACTTGGGGAAAACACCCATAGGGGCTATGTCTGATAAGAACCTAAATCCACATGAAGGCCAGAGCTGATAAAAGAATTCTTGTTGTCCAGGAGGGAAAGCAGGATTATTCCATAATGGAAGCATAATTTCATTATGTGTTACCAAGTGGAATGCTCGGGTACAGTAGTCCCATATCTGGAGTGAGAAACGGGTAGTAGTAGGTGGGAGTGAGGAAAGAGGCGGCCGGTGTTTGATCGATATCCATAAAAGGGTATAGGGCGAGAGAACATGCATAATGTTAGCCTCTATGTCAACCCATAACCTTGTACCTAAAGGAGAGGGAAACAGGACTAGTTGAGTTAGGTGTGCAGCGATGTAGTACTTAGAAATATTTGTAAGGCCCACTCCCCCCTCCGAGGTTCGACGATGAAGGACGCGGGCTTGCACGGGAGGCCGTTTCCCCGCCCAAATGAATCGAGAGATCTGCTTCTGCAAAGTCTTTAGTGAAAGTGAAGGGACTCGAATAGGTAACGCCTGGAATAGATAAAGGATTTGTGGTAGTAGATTCATTTTTACCGCCATCATGCGGCCTAGCCACGAGATGTATAAGTTGTCCCATTTCTCGAGATCTCTTTTTAGCGTAATCAAGAGACGGGGGAAGTTGGTCACATATAGCTGACTATATTGGTTCGTCAAATAGATCCCTAAATATTTAAGTTTATCCGACTGCCATCTAAAGGTTGTTTGACGTTTGAGGGAGTCTAATAGTTGAGGGGATATATTAAGGGGAAGGATTTCAGACTTATCCATATTAATTGTGCGGGCAACGCCGCGACTCTTACCTTCCTCTTGCAGGCATCCCGGCCGTCGCTATGGCGACCGGGACGTCAATTCCGGAAACCACCCGACCGTTGCCAAGGCAATGGTTGGACACCAGCAGAAGTAGCGCTGCGTCCCGGCAGCTGGGGACAGCCGGGTGCATGCGCAGGAGTGCTCACAAGCCTGTGGGCTAATTAGTTTTGGCTATCAGAACCTGCTCATGTGATATCAGAGCTAAGCTCTGATTGGCTGTTACTGGTATTTAAGGCAGTGAGGACTGCAGCATCACTGCCGGTTATAGTGTCCTGTCCTCAGTTCTGCTGCCTGCTTGTTCTCTCACTGCTTGGTGATTATTACCTTTGATTGACTTCCTGTGTATGACCTTTGCTTGTTTCTGGACCACTGAACCTACGATTCTGACCCTGACCATTTGCCTGAAAACCGGATTCTGCTCCTCCGCTAGTGCTCCTGACCTTTCGCTTGTCCCTGGATTTCAAACCTGTGCTTGTGACCTCTGACCTTGGTTTTTCTGCTCGCTACTTTCCACCAATCACTCCACTCCTGGGTTCTCCTTAAGTCAGTATACATCTGTCGGCCCGCGGCCAAGTCTGTCCCCACCACTAGGGGCTCCAGCGAACACCGGGCCTTCAGAGTAGACCCCGAGTTTCATTGTACTGGCTTTGGAGTTCCTAACATTATAACCGGCCAAGGAAGATTGGTATTATATGGCCATGGACAACGACGAACCAAATCTGTCTCCATCCCAGGTCCTGGCGAATCAGATACAGACGGTTTCCCAAGACGTGCAGAATCTATCCCAACGGTTTTCAGCCCAAGAAGAGGCTTCCAGAAACCTGCAGCTTCAGCAAGCCCCCGCTGGTGACACACCAGAACCTACAATGAACTTACCGGACCGGTTCTCTGGAAGCAGGTCAGCTTTCCGCAACTTTAAGGAGAGTTGCAGGTTGTACTGCCGCCTGAGACCCCGTTCCTCCGGTTCTCAACAGCAAAGGGTAGGTATCATTATTTCCCTACTGAAGGGCGACCCTCAGTCGTGGGCCTTCTCCTTGCCTTCTACGAGTCCAGCCTTGCAGACTGTGGATGCCTTTTTCCAAGCTTTGGGGTTACTGGACAATGACCCTGACAGGGTGGCTTCAGCCGAGTCTCATCTCAGAGCGTTAAGACAAGGACGTCGCTCTGCTGAAGAATATTGTGCGGAATTCCGGCGCTGGTCCACCGATAGTGCCTGTAATGATCCAGCACTGCGAAGTCAATTTCGCCTAGGTCTTACCGAGCAAATTAAGGACTCCTTAGTTCAGTATCCGGTACCAGATTCATTGGAGGAGTTGATGCAACTCGTCATCAAAATTGATCGTCGTATCAGAGAGAGGAGGACTGAACGGGAATCATCCGTACCTATTGACCCATCCTTCAGCTCAGGTACCTCTCTGCCCGATTCCTCTGAACCCATGCAGTTGGGCACTTACCGTTTGCCTCCAGAAGAATGCTCCAGAAGACGCTCACTAGGCCTTTGTATGTATTGTGGTCAACTCAGACACTTAGTACTTTCCTGTCCCAATAAGCCGGGATACTCCAAAGCCTAAGTGCAGGTGAAGAGGTGCGCTTAGGTCTTCAGATTATCTTTTCAGAGAATTCCTTGTTAGTACCTGGATGGTTAGTCTTCCGTGGGAAATCCATGGATCTAACAGTCTTTCTTGACAGTGGTTCGGCCGGTAACTTCCTGGACATACATTTGGCTCTGACGCTCGGCATTCTGGATATCAAGCTAGGATCAAGCATTACCACTTTTGGGTTGGATGGTAACCCTTTGCCTGGGGGAAGAATTCTCGCTAGGACTCCAATGGTGCGGTTGGCTGTAGGAGCCCTCCACATGGAGGAACTTTCCTTCTACCTAATTACCTGTCCCTCTGCTCCGTTGATTCTGGGGTATCCTTGGCTTCGCAGTCATAACCCCCTCATCGACTGGAAAAAGGGGAAATTGTCCGTTAGAGTCCCGGGTGCTCTAGTTCGTGCTAGACCTTGCCTCTTAGAATCCTACAGCCTAGTGAAACTCCCTGAAACTCAGGCCATGGAGCTATACATTGAAGAAAACCTGAAGAAAGGGTTCATTCGCCCCTCTAAATCTCCCATAAGCGCAGGTTGCTTTTTTGTTTCAAAAAAAGATGGCAGTCTTAGACCTTGCATTGATTTCCGTGGACTGAATAACATCACGATTAAGAATATGTATCCTTTACTGTTGATTTCTGTTCTGTTTGATCAATTGAAAACAGCCACTATATTTTCGAAGATTGATCTTTGAGGGGCTTACAATCTTATCCGAATCAAGAAGGGGGATGAGTGGAAGACCGCCTTCAATGCTCAGTCGGGACATTACGAATATCCCGTTATGCCATTCGGGCTATGCAACGCTCCGGCAGTCTTTCAGGACCTGATCAACGATGCTTTACGAGAGTTCCTGGAAAAAACAGTTGTTGTTTATTTGGATGACATTTTAATCTATTTTGAATCCTTACCTCAGCATCGTCAGCATGTCCGTCAGGTTTTATTGAAATTGCAGGATCACCTATATGCAAAATGGGAGAAATGCGAATTCGAGGTGTCCACAGTAGGGTTCCTGGGGTACATCATTTCCTCATCAGGATTCGCAATGGATCCTGCCAAAGTTCAGGCAACCCAAGATTGGGTCCTCCCTACTAACCTGAAGGCGATCCAAAGATTCCTTGGGTTCGCCAATTATTACCGAAGGTTTATTGGCTCATTTTCCTTGTTAGTGGCTCCTATCACTGTCCTCACCCGAAAAGGAGCTAACCAAGCGAAGTGGTCTTAGGAAGCATTGGCAAGTTTCTCAGCTCTCAAAGCTGCCTTCATTTCTGCTCCAGTACTGAGACATCCTGACCAAGAACTTCCGTTCGTTGTGGAGGTGGACGCTTCGGATGTCGGTGCTGGTGCCATCCTCTCACAGAAAGACCCACGGAGTAAAAAGTTACATCCTTGTGCTTTTTTTCTCTAGAAAATTTTTGCCTGCTGAATGTAATTATGATGTCGGAAATCGTGAATTATTGGCCATTAAGTTGGCATTGGAGGAATGGCGACATTGGTTAGAGGGAGCTGCACATACCAATACCATCTTCATGGACCATAAAAACCTCCAATACATCCAGACCACTAAAACTCTGAATCCTAGGCAGGCCCGCTGGGCTATATTCTTCACCAGATTTATGTTCATCATTACATTCCGTCCAAGTTCCAAAAATACTAAGGCCGATTCCTTGTCCCGAAGTTTTTTGGCCCACCATCCTCAGTCTTCTGACCCATTGCCTATTGTTCCTGCAACTTCTATTCATCTCGGGCTCACCCAGGATCTAGGAGCCACTATCCGACACTTCCAGAGAATCGCTCCAGTTCAGACACCGGTCAACAAATTATTTGTCCCGGTGCACTTAAGGAAATCTGTCCTCATGGAGGGTCATAACAACCGCTCTGCTGGTCATCCAGGAATTCATAGGACTATCGAAGTTCTTTCTCGCTGGCTTTGGTGGCCCACCTTATCAGATGATGTGGAGACTTACGTTCGTGCCTGTCCTGAATGTGCCAGAAATAAATCTGCTAGAAACCGTCCTTCTGGTCTATTGTTTACCTTGCCTGCTCCAAGCAGGCCTTGGACCCATCTTTCGATGGATTTTATTGTTGACCTGCCAGTATCCGCAGGACATAACACCATTTGGGTAGTCGTGGATCGATTCAGTAAGATGGCATATTTTATATCCTTGCCCAAGTTACCTGATGCCAGGACCTTGGCCACCTTGTTTTTGACACATATTTTTCGTCTCCATGGGCTTCCCGAAGACATTGTCTCGGACCGAGGATCCCAGTTTATTGCCCGATTTTGGAGATCTTTTTGTAAATCCATCGGGATCTCTATCAGTCTGTCCTCGGCGTATCACCCACAGTCGAATGGACAGACAGAGAGGACTAACCAGGCTTTGGAACAGTTTCTACGCATCTACGTTTCTAAATCCCACGACAACTGGTCCTCTCTCTTGCCCTGGGCAGAATTTGCGTACAACAATTCTTGCCATTCCGCTATACATACATCCCCGTTCTTCTGCAACCTTGGGTTTCACCCGAAATCCAACTCGTTCTCTACTGCCATTCCCTGTGGGGATTCCGGAACACCGGCTTTTACTGCCAGGTTGAGGTCTGTCTGGAAAGAGGTGCACTCTGCATTAGGTCAAGCCTCCCAAAAATCCAAGGTCTTCGCTGACCGCCATCGTAGACCATGTTCATTGAAAGTGGGGGATCGGGTTTGGTTATCCACACGGAACATCAGGTTGCGGCAACCTTGCAGGAAGCTGGGGCCCCGATACATTGGACCGTTTCCAATTGAAAAAAAAAATAATCCAGTGGCATTTAGGTTAAAACTACCAATTTCCTTAAAAATACCTTCTACATTTCATTATTCTCTTCTGAAGAAAGTCGCTGCTCCCAGCAAGTTTAATCGGCCTCTCTCTAACAGGCCCCGGCCTCAGATGGTGAACGGGGACCACGAATATATTGTCGAAAGAATCCTTGACTCAAGGAAGGTTCAAGGCCAAGTTCAATTCCTCGTACATTGGAAGGGTTATGGCCCTGAGGAGTGATCTTGGATACCACAGAGGCGTCTCCATGCTGGAAGGCTCATCAAAGAGTTTTTCAAGAAGTTTCCCACGAAACCTGGATGTCGGGGTTCCTTGACCCCTCCTCAGGGGGGGTACTGTCAGCAGCCGGGACGCCTGCAAGAGGGAGGTAAGAATCGCGGCAGTTCCTGCGGCCGCCGCGATTCTTACCTCCCTCTTGCAGGCGTCCCGGCCGTCGCTCTGGCGACCGGGACGTCACTTCCCGTTGCTGAGGAAGTAGCGCTGCGTCCCGGCAGCTGGGGACAGCCGGGCGCATGCGCAGGAGCGCTCACAAACCTGTGGGCTAATTAGTTTTGGCTATCAGAACCTGCTCATGTGATATCAGAGCTAAGCTCTGATTGGCTGTTACTGGTATTTAAAGCAGTGAGGTCTGCAGCCTCACTGCCGGTTATAGCGTCCTGTCCTCCGTTCTGCTGCCTGCTTGTTCTCTCTCTGCTTGGTGATTATTACATTTGATTGACTTCCCGTGTATGACCTTTGCTTGTTTCTGGACCACTGAACCTATGCTTCTGACCCTGACCATTTGCCTGAAAACTGGATTCTGCTAAGCCGCTAGTGCTCCTGACCTTTCGCTTGTCCCTGGATTTTGAACCTGTGCTTGTGACCTCTGACCTTGGTTTTCCTGCCTGCTACTTTCCGCCAATCACTCCACTCCTGGGTTCTCCTTAAGTCAGTATACGTTACTCGACCCTCTGTCGGCCCGTGGCCAAGTCTGTTCCCACCACTAGGGGCTCCAGCGAACACCGGGCCTTCAGAGTAGACCCTGAGTTTCATTGTACTGGCTTGGGAGTTCCTAACACCGCTATGGCCTGTGGGTCGTATAATAGTTGCTGTGTCTGATCTCTAATGGCAACAATGCGGTTACGGGTATGTTGATTCTGAAGCCTACGAGCCAATAACATGTCGGCCTTACCGCCCTTTTCGTAGAAGCGCTGCTGTTGCCATTGAAGTGTCTTAGCAGCTTTCGTGGAGAGTAATTTGCCTTATTGTCCTTTCAGAGCCAGCAATTTAAGATACGCTGTACGTTTAGGATATTTCTGGTGTCGGGAAGTGAGGGTTTGTATTTGGGACTCCAAATTAGTGACTGCCTGCCTATGCTTTTTTTTCTCGTACGAGGCTAGGCTAATCAGTCGGCCTCTAATAGTTGCTTTATGAGCTTCCCATCTTATGGCAGGGGTAGTTTGATCCTGACTATTGTCTGCTTGATAGTCTTCCAAGGCTTGTCGTATTGTGTTAACATTATCCTGTTTTAAGAACAGGTGATCGTTTAATCTCCACCTAATACATGGGATACAAGTTGGCAGAATGTCAAGTCGCAAGGTTACGGCTGAGTGGTCAGACCAGGGGACCGGCAAGGTGGAGGCTGATTTCAAGTGTTGTGTCATCTGAGCATCTACAAAGAGCATATCTATTCTGGAGTAGGTACCATGTGGTACCGAGTAGTGTGTGAAGGTTCTATCATTGGAGTAGAGTACTCTCCATGTATCGTATAGATTAGCCTGAGTAAGCAAGGATTACAGTTTTAATCCCTCATCAGCAGTGCGACTGCCGCCGCCTGCTGGTTGCGAGCGGTCTAGTCGAGTGTTTAAGACGGTATTAAAGTCCCCACCTATGATTACTCTCCCCGTTCCAATTTGTGAGAGTCTGGCAAAAAAGTGAGTAAAGAACGCCTTTTGGGAGGTGTTAGGCGCATATAATATGGCTAGAGTTATAGGTGTATGTGAAAGTGAGCCTTTGAGAATGATAAATCGTCCTTGGGGGTCTATATAGTTGGATTCTATTGTTAGGGGAAGAATATGATGAAGAAGAATTGCTGTGCCTTTGACCTTTTGAGAAGAGGTTGAGTATAAAACCTGGGGATATTGTTTACATTGTAAATTTGGATGAATATGTTTAAAATGTGTCTCTTGGAGCATGACAATTTGCGGGGAGTGCCGTTTTACGTACTGTATCAACACCGTGCGTTTTTGTGCAGTATTGAGACCATTAACATTAATGGTCATAACAGAGAAAGTCATGGTTGATACCAATAGTAGTTAGACCATAGTCGATTACAGTGAAGCAATTGGAGGGGCAAGATGCCAGGCTGAGGGGGAGGGGCAAAGAAGGAATAGGACAAGGGTAAGGTAGATTTGGTAGTATAGGTAAAAGGGAGAAGACAACTTGACTGGCAAGAATTGCCTTCCATAAATCAAAGTTTTATCCTATTTTTAACTTGCCGAACCATAAATTTACATGCAGATAATCTGCTAGTGCTATTTTTTGTGGTATAGAATTTTTGACGTAATCTAGTTAATGCCATTTGCATTCAGTACATAAAAAGACAGTGTTATTGTTTCCTCATGGAATGTAGCTCTTTCTTAAGGTCGGCTCTGAATTTTGGCTTTTAATTGGGTTAGTTTAGTTTCAAGGTCTGATTGGGTTTTGGCATATGGTTTCTTCATTCTAGAACCTATTTGAATAGCTGTAGTTCTATGTATGGCTTTTAATGCACACCAAAAAATTACACACATAATTAACGCACACTAATACATTATATTTCCCCATTTTTGAGACATTGGAATGTGTTTTTATGCTTATGTAACCTATTGCAGTATTAAGCAACTTTTCATATGCATTGAATTGTCAATGTTGATTGATTTTGATAGAATTCGTAAAAATTTTATTTTAATGATTTTTTTTAGATATTTTTCATCTTTAGAAATCACTGATTTATTAATTATTATATATACAAGCATTTTTTACATTTCTAGAACATTTTTAACTTTATTATAGTTTTTATTATAATATATAAATTGATACAAACTTTATTTGTATCTAACTCTACAGGTTTTGGTAATGAAGTAAATAATATGCAAACGAAATTGTTAGCACATTTTTAAATATTTATTTTAACACTATGTTCACTTAATTTTGAATTTTACCTGTCTAATTGTATCATCTTCTTACATACAATCTATATGCACTTAAAGGATACTACTGGTAAAAAATTATTTTAAACTTTAATACTGAATATATGTGTGTTTTTAAAGTTTTGAGCACCTGATGAAATATAGTGAATGGAAGGGAATCTAATTAGCTATCCCCATGACACCTGTTGGATAAACACTGCCAGCATATAAAAGGACTGAGAGTTGAGCGGACTGCCACCTTTCAAATACACAAACATTAGGAAGCCCTTTCGGATTAAATGCGTAGGATTCAAGCACTGTTTCAGTACTTTTACCATTTTTTCTCTACATTTACTTAACTATGGACCGATACTAACATTTCTACAATTGTCTGCTTGCTGGGAGATGAACGAGCTAAAAAACACTGACAGCTGAGAGCCCGGGAAAGGAAAAATATTCAAGTGTTCTATGCGCACCCCCCGATATCATACTCGGGTTCCAGGACCAGAAGCAAGAGCAGCCCTGTATCTTCAGGGTAGTATACGGTTCCAGATACCCCTCCTTAACTTTTTTTGTATTAGACCCTTTACATTGCGAACTCCAATAATGGCAACCTTATAAGATACTTGTCATATATAGTGGATTTCATATCTAAAATTACCCCTAGAATGAATGAATGAATGAATGAATGAATTGGCCCTGTGCATAATTAAATGGATCCTGAGTATAGAGGTACCATATATATATATATATATATATATATATATATATATATATATATATATTATATATTACAATCATTTCAGGTTCTAAAAAGCAGTTTATTTAAAGATAAATTATTCCTTAGTCCACATGAGAAGAGTCAGTACATCCTTAATCTAACAGCGGCTAACATGTCTGTCCTTAACCTTTGGGTAATCTCTATTGCAATCAGTATGGTAATGCCACAGGATTTCTGATTATCAAATGTAGAAGCCCAGACTTTTCCATTATGTTGTACCTAAAGCTCACCTTAAACTCTGTGTACAAAGATCGGGTAGCTAGACATCTTAACTAATAGTTTCAGACCAGGCCATAGCTTAAACCTCACACCATGCTGTGTCTGAGAGAGCTCTACACTTAAGAAAGCTTTCAAACATCAACTATAGTGTTGTAAGGCAGAATGGGCCAATGTTCCTCAAATACAAAATAAGAGACTTATAAACTCGCACAGAAAACACATGCTGCAAGTTATTGCTGATAAAGGTGGTTCTACAAGCTACTGAATGATGAGTGCACTTTCTTTTTCATACATAGCTTTTTAAAGTTGGCTTAGTTTTGTTGAATAAATAATGACTAAATAAAGCTGATAAGTGTTGTTTGTCAAAAGACATTGGATTTCTCAAATTTTAGGATTTGGTGAGGGCTAGATCATTTTTATTCATGTAAAAACACTTATACGAAAAAAAGGTGCACCTTCTTTTTCACATGATTGTATCTAAAGCATAGTCTTTATCTAAAACATTGCCATTTTGGGCTTAATATGACAGTTGCTTCTCTAAACCTAATGCTCAAAGTGCTGCACAGACAATAAATAGGAGTGACAAGCACTATGAAAATATAACATATACAACATATAATAGGCATACCTTCCTCATCTAAAATTGTTTAAATAAAATATGTATGTTTTTCTATCAACCAAAACCAGAGACGAACACTAATGATAATTTGGCTGCAGCAGCTACTTTTTTAATTAAAATACAGTAATTTTATACTATGCCAACTCCAGAAAGTATTGATCACCATGCACTAATAACAGTAAATATAGAATGGAGTCGGCTTCTGTATGAAAGAAGAACACAATCAGGCAGACTGAGTGAAAACAGTAGTCAAGAACAGTTCACGTTGAATTTCAAACCTATAAACAGGTCAATGTGTATTAGTAATAATAGAAAAATCTATTCCAACCAGTAGCTCAAAACTGGAGCTGGGTAACAATAAGGGACAAGTTTAAATAACTAATATGGTGTAAGCACACATGCTCACTTGATTACATCACACAGGGAATACTCTGTTAAAGGACAAACAAATTTTTACCCTTTATAAATCCATGTGCACACACAAATTTGTGAAGCTGAATGTGCCAAGAAAATGTGGTTGTGAGGAGACTGGTAAGTCTATGAAACCATAATAAGAGTCACACTAGACCTTTAATCAATGCTTTTAAACTAGCTTATCAGCTGGACTAATACAATTTCCATTTCATTTAACACAATTATTGACACACATTCTCTGCAAGAGTCTTTACTTTCTTATTATAGATGTTTTAAAAAGAGAATGTAAAATACAACTAGTTTGGGGAAAAATATTTATAAGTATAGTAATCCTTGAAAAATATATCTGTATCACTCTTCTGGTACAGTCTGCAACTTAAAGTATAAAGATTCTTTACATAACAATAATGAGGTAATGCCTTGTACAAGTTTATAGTGTAAGCACTGACACTGCCATTAAGTTATAGACCTTTAATAATATAATTTAGGGAAACTATTGAGCCGTATGTCTATTTCAAAAACCTTTATGTGCTTTCTTCCAAACTTTCCCATATTTTCCTTTCCATTTATTCTATATAAATCTGTATGTATAAACTCATTTACTGGCTCCCACCAAATTATAGGTGAGCGTTGCATTCCATTGAGACTTACGTTTGACATAATAATCCTCCCAGTTTGACAAGAGTCTCTTATCCTCACTCTGTGCTGTTAACATACTGATATAACTTACATGTTGGCATAGAATCTCATACTTTAAACAAAAGATGAGTGGTTTTTAATTTGGAAAGATCCAGCAGAACCGAATTTTGGGGTACCGGTTTCCCTTGCCAAATTCGGATCTAAAAACAAGGCAAAACATAATTTCCAGGAAACTATTGGAACTGGCAAGTTTTTAATCAGCATCTTCTATATATAGCCCTCCCTCCCTCCTGTTCTCAACTGTCATTTTAGAATTTTTAGCGCTGTAGGGGGATCGTTTGCTGCAATTCTGTGCTTATAAAGTGGGTTGCAGAGGGATGGACAGGGTGGAAGTGGCTATGTATATTGAAATCGTTGTGTTTTACGGCACAAATCTCAACAGTTTATTTACAGATAAATCAACTGAAATTGTGCTGTGATAAAGTGGCTGTGAAACAGTGAAGTGTAGACAATCAGTGACTACTGGAAGTAATAGTTTATTAGAAAACTAAATTGGAGTCGACAAAAATATTCTGAGCAGCAAACCTACCCCTCCCAAAAATATATTTCTTACTTTTGAAATCCAAGGGCTTGAGTCATTAAGGAGAGCAAAGCATAAAAAATTAGTAACTTTGCATCTGGGCAAAACCATGTTGCATTAGAGGGGAAGGTAAATTTAAAATGTGGGGACAGATTTATAGTTGAGATAGGGCATGTCGTAGAACAACTTTAAATTTCAGTGTAAACATAAAGTTATCAAATATTTGTATGCTAGATGAAAAAACAGCCAATATTTAACTTATGTACAAAATAATTAACTAATTTGAACTCCTTGCATTGTAACATGGTTTGTCCCAGAGAACATTTACTCCTTTTTTTGCTTTACTTTCTTTAATGACTCAGGCCCCAAGTGTTTCCATCTGAAGGCAATTGTGTCTGGGACAGTATTATTGATATTTGAACTATTTAGTGGACACTTCTGTGTGCAGGCCACCTAGATCTATCTTCTTTTCTAAAATGTCTATTGATGCCCCTGCTATCCATCTACTAATCTTTTATTACAGACTGTCTACAATGTTCCACACATGCTGTCTAGCATTGAAAATAACAAATAAGTTCATAGTCTTTAACCCACCATTTCACCTCTGGGTTTGGCCCACCTTGGTTAATCTAATTTTCTAAAATGACCATTCTATCAGTCAGTGCTCTACCTGTATATTATAGATGTGGTTACTTTATTAAACTGTCATCCTTTCATGCCACTAGTGTGCAACTAGGTTTCATAGTTATTATATAATTTAGAAAACTGCCATGTATTTGTCAGTTAATATTGCCAGTTAAAACATTCAAAATATTGACAGTTGTGAAGAGATAGTCAGAAAATAGACTGTAAATGACTAACTAAATGTTAATGATAAAAGATAGATAGATATAATATAATATATATTAATATAATATAATATAAAATAATATAATTTAATACAATATTATATATAATTAATGTTGGAACATTAATAGCTTCACCATTTTTAATTCAATCCATATCCAAAACCAAAACACAAGAGTTTTTTTTTTGGCAAAAACCAAAACATGAAAATGGTTTTAGAACCAAAACTATAACATGGAGTCTGCGCACATCTCTACTTTAAACTCTACTTTAAACTCCTCTACACATGCACAAGGAGTCATGATAACAAGAATTATTCTGTGATTCTGTTATTCTAATCCTCTACAACCAAAGGTAATTCTAGCCCTGGGATAAAAGATCCCATATCAATAATATAAAAGCCTAGTGGCGTGTGTCTGTGTGTGGAAAAAAAAAACATGCTGCAGCGCCACCTGCTGGGCGGAGTTATACACTGACCTACTAAATTCTTAGCATTATCTAATATAAAAAAGTAAAAGCCTAGCGCCGTGTGTTAGTGTGTGTGTGTGTGTGTGTGTGTGGAAAAAACTATTTTCTCAGAAAGGGCTCATCCAATTGACCTGAAATTTGGTATACTGACATTATTTGACAAAAAAATTAGAATAGTGAATTCAGTTAACTTCCATCATTCCCCCTTCTCCTCGTGGGAGGGGTAGTAAAGGCTAAATTTATGAGTTGAGGGCTCAAACTTATTTTCGTGAGGTAATTTTACCTCATGAACACACATGTGTAGTGGCGTGTGTTAGTGTGTGTGTGTGTGGAAAAAACTATTTTCTCAGAAAGGGCTCATCCGATTGATCTGAAATTAGGTATACTGACATTATTTGACAAAAAAATTAGAATAGTGACGTCAGTTAACTTCCATCATCCCCCCGTGGGAGGGGTAGTAAAGGCTAAATTTACAGGTTAAGGGGTCAAACTCATTTTCGTGAGGTAATTTTACCTCATGAACACACATTAAAAAGGGCGCTTGCATCGGGAAGTAACGCTCTTCCCCTGAGGAGGCCTGGGCTTGGCCCAAATGCATGACAAGAACCTTTTTAAGACCTTAAGTAGCTTGATTTGACTAGAATGCATGAGTATCATGCACGGATTAACTTGTATGTAATATGCATCCAGTCTGCAATAGCACTAATCGGGATATGCAAGAAAAAAAAATATTTTCTATAAAATCGTTTCCCCATATAAAATGTTGCATCTCTGCTATATCAGAGTAGCTTTGTGTTTCTTGCTATGGAAAGCGATGCAGATTATATTTTTTACTATATAAATAAATGATAACAGTTGCGACATCACTGGAAAAATATACATGTTCACAATATAGCCAGCTGAGTTCTATTATGTCATTCTATCATTTTAAGCAGTCAGTTTCCAGCTAATCTTTCGTTTTACTCATCTTTCATTTGGAAAATATTAAAAGCTAAATTATATCTTTTAATGTGACAGTGTACCCATCGCCTTGACATTTATGCATAGCTAACACTTCCACTTTAGCTTTATAGAACATCGCAGTGTTCTTTTCCATCTCCCCAGTGATTCAGTTACACCTTAGTAATTCTAGCTAACCACAGGATTATACTAATTTGGTAAACACATTATATCCTATGAAGTGAGGAATAGAGGACTGCCCTAACATTCTGTTATTGTCTAGACTATGGTCTACTTTACTATGAAAAGGTTTGGATTGTGAACAGAGGTGAGATATAAATATTGCTATGCAATTTCTCTCTTACACCCTTAATACATACAAGAAAAGTAAGTAAATGTTACAATGATTTATTAATCAATCAAGTTAAACATTTTTCTAGCTTCAGTGCATTTATACTCAATGCAATCACTTTGTGAATTATAACTCTCAAGCATTAAATGTGTATAATTATTTTAATGTGGCTGCTCCTCTTGCTTAACCGTGCATTACATTAAATAGTGGTATTATTATAACACACAGGGCTAATGATATTATTTGTACTTTATATCAGTTAAAATTATGACAAATATATTTAAGAAGACATAAATGGAATACATGTGTACAGCCTAATATAAGCGTGTGTGTGTCTGTCTGTCTGTCAAGAAGTTTGTTTGTATCTTACACAGCTCTTAACGTAAAACTTCCAAATCTTACATAGTTGTTTGGTATCGGAAAAGTAACCTATTAGACCACATAGCAACAATGCAACAATGCAACAAAGCGACAGATATCGAAAACATAATTTTTTGGTTGGCAACAATTGTTTGACTGCTGGAAGGAAACCTCGCCACAACACGATATAACAACAATGCGACAAAGTAACAAATCATATTTTTTAAATAGCATTTTTGGTCTAAGTGCCAAATAATTTGCTAATATATAAAAACTGCTACACAGTACAAATTCGATCCTGCTATCTCTATCTATATAAATATATATATATATATATATATATATATATATATATATATATATATATATATATATAAAAGAAGAAGGTCATTTGTTTGTCTGTTTGCAATTATCTTCCACAGCTCTCTATGTAAAGTAACCTATTAGGCCACATAGCGACAATGCAACAAAGTTACAGAGCAACAAATATTGAAAACATAATTTTTTGTTTCTAAACAATTATTTGACTTCTAGAAGGAAACCTCGCCACAACAAGACATAACAGCAATGTGACAAAGCAACAAATCTTACTTTCTAAATAACATATCTATTTACCAACTAATTTGCTAATATATAAAAACTGCTACACCTTACAAATCGGACCTGCACAATGCCAGATGACCCTCTTTGGATCTTAAATATAGAATTCATTGGTCTTTTGATTGTCTGTCCGGTGATGTATTCGGACACCCCTGCACTGATATGGATTAAACCAATGCAAGGAGGTACAGGAATCTGGTCAGGTTTTACGGTGGCTAGGGTCCCGTTCGGACCTCCTGTTGCTGTATCTTGGGCAGAACTTTGACCCGGGAAGCCTGTTCTGAGCCTTCCACTAAATTGATTTGGAAGAAAACTTCACAGAGGGGTGGCAATTAGTCTGCAATGCCTATTGGAGCGGCTGGGGTCCTGGTTGGACCTCCCACTGTTATACCCTGGGCAGAAGTTTGACACAGGGAGCATGTTGTAGGCCTTCCACTGGATGGATCTTCGCTGATAATTAATTTTAAAATGTTGACAGTTGCATCCAACTCACTGATAACTTAATAACCTGAAGATTTAAACTTGGCTACTTCAGCTAGTATATTTGTGTATATATATATATATATATATATATATATATATATATATATATATATATATATACCGGGTCATACTAAAGAGCTGAGTGACTTTCAACATGGCTCTGTCATAGGGTGCCATCTGTCCAACATGCTTTGTCAACTGTAGATGCTGTGATTGTGAAATGGAAAAGTCTAGGAGCAACAACAGCTCATCCTTGCTAAAGATCTTCTATGGATTGCAATAGTTGCTTTTGCTTAATTGATTAGCATAATTAATATGTTTTTGTCTCTGTAATATACGTGTCTGTGTGAACAGTGTAGACATGTGGTAATCTGGTAGTTAAGATGTTAGGCTTAGGAATATGATAAGTCTGCCTTAAGAGGTAAGTTTTCAGGGACACTTGAAGGTTTGGAAGCTAGAGAAAAGTCATGTAAAAGTGGTTCCGCACAGTTGTACATACATATAGCTTAAGCACTGAAACTGAGATTTATTTTTTAAAAACCCCAAAATAAAATGTAGCAATCTCTGCTCATGGTAGTATAATTTGCTACTCATATTAATTTTATAATAAAAGCTGTTAAAATTTGTCAAATTTTATTTTTGTTTGCAAAGTATTAATACACTAAACTATCGCGATTCTGGGAAGTAGTGATTTCCATGCTTCGCTGTTAACATGTTTTGATGATTGCCAGCTTCTTCCTTCTACCTTCCTGTAAGTCCTTGTCGGTGTAGTGGTAGTCGCGATAATGACTACCACGATCAGATCCTCTACAAACCTTAGGCTTCCTGATCTTTCTTGTACTCAGACCAACTATAAATCCCTGACAACTTGATATCTGTTTTTTTCTGTGCAACAGTTCTATTGTCCTTGCTTTACCACTACAGCTACATAATCACCTGTTACTGTATTTCTGAATAATTCAGTCAGTCTACAGACTTTGCAGTGTTGCTCCATTCCAGTTTATCAGCAATGTATTTGTTTTTGCTTGTGCTTTGCTTTCCAGTTCCACCTGACTTTAGCTTGATAACATTGTTTGATACATTCCTACTTTCTATCAACACAGTATTTTCTTCTGCAGGAGTTCGTCCAGTATTTGTTTCTGTCCAGCAGGGTAGGGCTGGCAAATATTAGCCCAAGGGGGGGATGGGGGCACAACTCAGCAGCCTATTAGGAACATTTTAAAGGACAAAATCTGCAGATGGCCCAGTAACCTAGCCCAAGGTAGCCCACTATGAGACCAGTCCAGTGGGGGGGGGACAGATGTCCCCCTGCCCCCCAGCCCAGTCTACCCCTCTTTCTGCCCAGCCTGACAGTTTGATATCCACTGACCTCAGCTCACCTAGTTTCAGCACATTTTGCCACAGTAATACTACTGATATTGACAATACAGCTGCATTAAATCAGCAAGATTGGTCTACTTTGAGGGTTAGAGACTTTGAGTTCAATGGTGTTTTTGCTAATCTGAAGTGGGTGCAGTCAATGACTTTGTGGTCCATAATCACGGTCAGACAAAGTGAACACAATTCTGTTGTTACGCTGACATTATCATCATCATTAGTTATCGTTAACTAGTTTTGTTAATATTTATCCTAAACAATATGATATATACAAACTGTGAAATATCAGAAACTACAAGCATCTTGCAAGGACAAACAGATCTGAAGCAACGTTTCCAGTTGAACATGGATATAGTATGATCTGCCTATACGGCACTTGCCATATGCAGAACAGACACAATACACTTGTGGTGGTCGAGACGGATGGGATTTCCTTACCTTACCTTGTCCTCCAGACACGAGTCAGGTTATTTTCTGTTCGGATATCCGGTGGTCAGGAGATAAATACTTCAATGAAAGGGACAAGGATTGGTCAAACAACTTGGGTTTATTAAGAATGCGGTAAGGATAAGTTTGTTAAACCACCGCGCCACTGACCCCTTCAGCTCAATGGTAATGACAAAATAATCGTTTGATCAGCATAGAGCACAATAGCATTTAACATATAATATACACCTGGTGAGTATAAGGCACAATAGCGATAACATCTTCAATATCAATAAATCAATTTTTAGGTAAATCACTTAACATTAACATTCATCTAAAACATTTGGTGCACCAATATTATCCCTGGTAACGTTACCATATTGTCACGGGCACTAGGAGTCTTTACCCAGGGATCACCAGGTGGTAGGCTTACCAGAGCAATGTAGATGGTAACAGGGTACTCTGGTAGCGGGGTGATCACGGAACAGGAAACAGCAGATGATGAGATGCTCAGGAAAGTCTATGACTAGCAGCACTGGTAATATGGAGGTAATAGTACACGAGGAACTGTAGGACAAGGACACGTGTAGGTAGTCAGTGGTCCGCGATAGCAAGTTGTACCACTGCTATAGTGAGGAGGAATGTCCAACAGAAACAAGGAGGTGATGAGAGTCAGCGGTCTGCGGATAGCAAGTTGTACCGCTGTCTGAGTGAAGGAATGGAATCCAAGTGGAGGTATCCGGGGAGTCAGTGGTCTGCGATAGCAAGTTGTACCACTGCTATGTGAGAGGATACTGGAACAGGTGATACCGGAAACAGGGATCAGTGGTCTGCTACTAGCAAGGTGTACCACTGAATATATATGTGAGGAGGTGCACGGGGAGAGACTGCAACACAGGATATACACAGGCACCTTATATACGATCCACAGTAACATGCACAATATATATATAAATGACTGAACAGGTCTGCAAATATAGGAAGTCTCTTGAAGCAGTCCAGCACAAGTTAACACAGTCAATGATGGCAATAGACTCAGCGTATAGCAGACTCCAGAGGAGAACCAACACAGTCCAGCAAGATATGCAATACACCAGCACAGTCAATGAGAAGTATGCATACCGTGGTTCAGAAGCAGGTAGTCAAATAGGAGTGCAGGGATACCTGAGCGGCAGGAGGCCGGCTGGATGAGAAGTCCCAGGATACCTGAGGCAGCGGTCAGTAGGTGCAGCGCACAGATAAGTAGACCAACAGGGACACGAATCCACAGGAATCAATAACACGTGGAACTGGACTCACGCAGAACCCAGGAGAGTGGAGATGATCCAGCAGAGGAGTAGTAGATGAAATATAAATCCAATGCAGACAGGAGGGTAGACCTGCGGGACACGTGAAGGCGTGGAGAGCGGATCAGCAGTAGATGGATGATAGCGCGGTCAGCAGCAGCAGGACTCTGCGGTACACGGAGGTAACCAGTAGCAACCAATAGTTGTCAGTAGCGATGGCACACGGGATAGCAGAGCAGACCAGGAGCTGTTGATCACGGAGAGTAGCAAATGGCAATGAGAGCAGCAGTCTCGAGGAAACACAGAAGAGCTGAGAAGAGACTGCAGTGCACAGGAGCAGCGGATAGGAATCAGCTAACTTGTCACGATGATGAACACAGGCGAGTTGTAGGCTGGAGGCTGTAGTGCACGGAAGCAGCGGGTAGACATCAGCTAACAATCCCGATGATGAACACAGGCGAGTTGTAGGCTGGAGGCTGTAGTGCACGGAAGCAGCGGATAGACAACAGCTAACAGTCACGATAATGAACACAGGCGAGTTGCAGGCTGAAGGCTTGTAGTGCACGGAGGCAGCGGATAGGAATCAGCTCACTGACTTGATGAGGAACAGGTGAGTGGAAGTAAAGTAACGGTTGGAGTGCACAGAGGCAGCGGGTAGGAACCAGCAAACCGTCACAGTGAAATATAATAGCGATGAAGTGGATTAGAGGACTGAAGTGCACGGAGGCAGCGGATAGGAATCAGCAAACAGTCACAATAATAAGTAGTAGCGTTGAAGTGGTTTGGAAGACTGTAGAGCACGGAGGCAGCGGATAGGAATCAGCTAACAGTCACGATGATATAGTTGATGGTAGAAGTGGTATGGGGACCACAGTAGTAGAAGTGGTTTGGAAACCACAGAGGTAGAAGTGGTTTGGAAACCACAGGAATCAGCAGCGCTGAAAACACGAGGAATACAGGAACACCTTCAGAGACTCATAGGGAATGAGACTCCAAGATCAGGCAACGTGATGTTGACCACAGGTGCTTAATATAGGGAGTGTTGCCTGATCTGCCAATTGAGTTAAAGGGACATACACAGAAGTATAGGAAAGGGCTGCGCATGCGCAGACCCTCAGGATGGAGGACGGCCACGGTTCCTAAATGTCCGGGAAGAGGCACTCACGGTACGGTGAGTGACAGTGCCCCCCCTTTTAAAGGTGGGCACAGAACGCCTGGAACCGGGCTTGTCCGGATTTTTGGAGTAGAACTTCTTCAAAAGGGCAGGAGCATTAAGATCTTCAGCTTTGATCCAAGAGCGCTCCTCAGGACCAAAGCCCTTCCAATGAACGAGGAAACGGAGGACTCCTCGCGAAATTTTTGCATCCAATACCTCAGTAATCTCGAAATCCTCCTCCTGATGAACTTGAACTGGCTGCGGAGCTGAGGGAGGAGTTGAGAAACGGTTGATGATAAGAGGTTTGAGTAAAGACACATGGAAGGCATTGGAAATCCGAAGATTCTTAGGAAGAAGAAGTTTCACACATACTGGATTGATTACTTGAATGATCCTATATGGACCAATAAAACGAGGGGCGAATTTCATAGATGGAACCTTCAAACGAATGTTTTTAGTAGATAACCAGACACGATCTCCAATTTTTAGTGGTGGAATAGCCCGCCTCTTCTTATCTGCGAAAGATTTATATTTGATAGATGTCTTCTTTAAACAGGTTTTGACCTGAGACCAGATATTTTTAAAGGTCTGACAAGCAATCTCCACCGCAGGAACTTGGGTGGGCGGGAGGGCAGGAAATTCCGGAAAAGACGGATGGTGACCGTAGACCACAAAAAATGGAGTTTTGGATGATGACTCATGATACATGTTGTTATGGGCGAATTCAGCCCAAGGGAGCAACTCTACCCAGTTGTCTTGATTGGCTGATGAGAACATCCTTATAAAAGTCTCAAGATCTTGATTGACACGTTCAGTTTGTCCGTTAGATTGCGGATGGTAAGAAGATGAGAGTGCTAATCGTATGCCCAAGGTTTTACAAAGGGCTCGCCAGAATCTGGAAACGAATTGTACTCCTCTATCCGACACAATCTCAGACGGACATCCATGAATACGGAAGATCTCTTTAATGAAATGTTCAGCCAGAATGGATGAGGAAGGCAAACCAGCCAGAGGAATGAAATGAGCCATCTTCGAAAATCTGTCCACCACCACCCAAATAGTGTTATGATTCTTACTAGGTGGTAAGTCAGTAACGAAATCCATACTAATATGGGTCCACGGTTTGGACGGAATGGGTAGTGGTCGCAGCAACCCTGCTGGAGTTCTGCGGGAGGATTTAAACTGGGAACATAGCTCACAGGAAGCAATGAACTCTTTGACGTCTCTCCTCATTGAAGGCCACCAGTAACTTCGAGAGAGAATCTCAAAGGTCTTGTGTTCACCGGCGTGCCCAGAAAAACGAGAGGCATGGAACCACAAAAGGATTTTCCTCCTTAGAGTAGGAGGCACGAGGGTCTTCCCAAATGGTAGCGTTTTGGTGGATGAAGCAGCCAGTGAGATACATTTGGGGTCTAGAATGGTATGGTTGGAAACCTCTTCTATATCAGAGGACGTCATAAAAGCTCTAGATAAAGCGTCAGCTTTTTTGTTCTTGGCAGCTGGTTTGAAGGTTATTATTAATTCAAAACGGGAAAAGAAAAGAGACCATCTTGCTTGACGAGGGTTCAAGCACTGGGCAGACTGGAGATATGACAAGTTCTTATGATCTGTGAAGATCGTCACCGGATGGCGAGCTCCTTCCAGTAAGTATCTCCATTCCTCTAATGCAGCTTTGATAGCCAGTAACTCCTTGTCTCCGATAGTATAATTCTTCTCTGCGGGCAGGAGACCCCGAGAATAAAAGGCACAAGGATGAAATTTTTGCTGTTCCGAGCGTTGGGAGAGAATAGCTCCTAAGCCCACATTAGAGGCATCTACTTCCAGGAAGAAGGGGAGTGTCACATCAGGCTGTCGAAGGATTGGAGCCGAAGAGAAGGACTCTTTTAGTATTTGGAAGGCTTGAAGAGCCTCAGGTGACCATTGCTTAGGATTAGCCCCCTTCCTAGTCAAGGCCACAATAGGAGATGCAATGGAAGAAAAGTCTTGAATGAAGCGTCTATAGTAATTGGCAAAACCTAAAAAACGCTGGATGGCACGAAGAGTAGTTGGCTGGGGCCAATGTAGTACAGCATTCACCTTGTCGGGATCCATTTTCAGGCCAACTCCGGAAACTATATACCCCAAGAATGGAATCTGGGGTAATTCGAATGAACATTTTTCTAATTTACAGAACAATGAATTTTTCCGTAGCCTGGAAAGGACTTCTGCCACATGTTGGTGGTGAGAAGGCAGGTCCTGTGAAAAGATCAATATGTCGTCCAGGTAGACGACGACACATACATATAATAAGTCCCGGAAGAACTCATTAATGAACCCTTGAAAAACAGCGGGGGCATTACACAGCCCGAAAGGCATTACCAGATATTCGTAATGCCCGTCTCTGGTGTTAAACGCTGTCTTCCATTCGTCACCGGAACGAATTCTGATTAAATTGTAGGCACCACGAAGATCCAACTTAGTAAAGATACGGGCTCCCTTGATGCGATCGAATAGCTCAGTGATCAGCGGAATGGGGTACCGATTCTTGATAGTAATGGCATTGAGTCCACGAAAATCTATGCAAGGGCGTAAAGATCCATCCTTCTTTTTAACGAAGAAGAACCCAGCTCCAGCGGGAGAGGTGGAAGGTCGAATAAACCCACGCTGGAGGTTCTCCTGTATATACTCAGATGTAGCTTGAGTTTCAGGTAACGAGAGTGGATAGACCCGGCCCCTGGGTGGAGTCTTGCCAGGTAGAAGATCGATCGGACAATCCCAAGAACGATGAGGAGGAAGACGTTCAGACTGAGCTTTATCAAAAACATCGGTAAATGAAGCATATTGAGGAGGGAGTCCCGGTGAGGTAGATGAGATGGAAGATTGCTGTACTTTGAGAGGAATGACTTGGGAAAGGCAACGATGGTGACATTCAGACCCCCAAGACGTGACTTGAGGGGTGCGCCAGTCAATCTGGGGAGAGTGACACTGAAGCCATGGAAGGCCTAAGACAATTGGACTTGTCGTAACAGGAAGGATTAAAAACGATATTTCTTCATGATGCAGGGCACCAATCTGAAGGGTTACTGGAGACGTACTCTGAGTGATGAGACCGTTGATGAGACGTGATCCATCTATAGCCGTCACAGTAATGGGTGTTTTTAAGGTAATCACAGGTAGAGACCATTGATTTACTAATGATTTGGAAATAAAATTTCCTGCTGCTCCGGAATCAATCAATGCCTGTGACTCAAAGGTTTTGGTAGCACAGGAAATCGTAACGTCAAAGGCACAGACTTTAGATTTCATGGAAGATGGAGAGGACTCCAGGGACCCTAACTTCACCTCTCCAGAACTAGTTAGGGCCTGGCATTTCCCGATCTCTTAGGGCAAGAGCTGAGCATATGAGTGGAATCGGCACAATAGATACAGAGTCTATTCTTTACTCTTCGTTTCCTCTCCTCTGAAGATAATTTGGAACGTCCTATCTCCATGGGAATCACAGAGGGTGAAACTGGACGAAATTGAGGGTTAGAACGAAGAGGTGTTTTAGCCGAAGTTGTTTTCTCAGCCTCTCTTTCACGAAATCTCATATCAACACGATGGCAAAGAGAGATCAGATCTTCAAGTGATGAAGGAAGCTCCTGGGTAGTCAGTGCATCTTTAATTTTATCGGAGAGCCCCTGCCAGAAGGCGGCAACTAGAGCCTCAGTGTTCCACTGAAGTTCAGAGGCTAAGATCCTAAATTGAATGACGTACTGTCCTACTGTATGAGATCCTTGTCGCAGACGGAGGATGCTGGAAGCAGCGGAGGTCACACGACCTGGTTCATCGAACACACTTCGAAATGTAGCAATGAATTTGGCACTATCTTGCAATATTGGGTCGTTTCTTTCCCACAGAGGGGAGGCCCAAGCCAGGGCTTGTCCAGAAAACAAAGAGATAAGATAGGCCACTCTGGAACGATGGGTAGAAAAATTTTGAGGTTGGAGCTCAAAATGGACTGAACATTGGTTAAGGAAACCCCTACAAGTTTTGGGGTCCCCATCGTACTTTGACGGAGTAGGCAGGTGAAGCGTAGAAGCTGTAGACACCTGGGATGGCACTGGGGAAACGGAGGAAAGCACAGGAGCCTCAGTAGTAGCTGTCACTGTCTGTCCAGATGTTCCTTGGGAGGTTAACGATTGATAACACTGAAGTAACAGCTGTTGGCGGGCATCCTGTTGCTCTACACGGCTGACCAGATGCTGCAGCATCTCTTTGGCTGTAGGTTCCGTATCTGGGTCTGTCATGGCCTGATCTTACTGTCACGGGCACTAGGAGTCTTTACCCAGGGATCACCAGGTGGTAGGCTTACCAGAGCAATGTAGATGGTAACAGGGTACTCTGGTAGCGGGGTGATCACGGAACAGGAAACAGCAGATGATGAGATGCTCAGGAAAGTCTATGACTAGCAGCACTGGTAATATGGAGGTAATAGTACACGAGGAACTGTAGGACAAGGACACGTGTAGGTAGTCAGTGGTCCGCGATAGCAAGTTGTACCACTGCTATAGTGAGGAGGAATGTCCAACAGAAACAAGGAGGTGATGAGAGTCAGCGGTCTGCGGATAGCAAGTTGTACCGCTGTCTGAGTGAAGGAATGGAATCCAAGTGGAGGTATCCGGGGAGTCAGTGGTCTGCGATAGCAAGTTGTACCACTGCTATGTGAGAGGATACTGGAACAGGTGATACCGGAAACAGGGATCAGTGGTCTGCTACTAGCAAGGTGTACCACTGAATATATATGTGAGGAGGTGCACGGGGAGAGACTGCAACACAGGATATACACAGGCACCTTATATACGATCCACAGTAACATGCACAATATATATATAAATGACTGAACAGGTCTGCAAATATAGGAAGTCTCTTGAAGCAGTCCAGCACAAGTTAACACAGTCAATGATGGCAATAGACTCAGCGTATAGCAGACTCCAGAGGAGAACCAACACAGTCCAGCAAGATATGCAATACACCAGCACAGTCAATGAGAAGTATGCATACCGTGGTTCAGAAGCAGGTAGTCAAATAGGAGTGCAGGGATACCTGAGCGGCAGGAGGCCGGCTGGATGAGAAGTCCCAGGATACCTGAGGCAGCGGTCAGTAGGTGCAGCGCACAGATAAGTAGACCAACAGGGACACGAATCCACAGGAATCAATAACACGTGGAACTGGACTCACGCAGAACCCAGGAGAGTGGAGATGATCCAGCAGAGGAGTAGTAGATGAAATATAAATCCAATGCAGACAGGAGGGTAGACCTGCGGGACACGTGAAGGCGTGGAGAGCGGATCAGCAGTAGATGGATGATAGCGCGGTCAGCAGCAGCAGGACTCTGCGGTACACGGAGGTAACCAGTAGCAACCAATAGTTGTCAGTAGCGATGGCACACGGGATAGCAGAGCAGACCAGGAGCTGTTGATCACGGAGAGTAGCAAATGGCAATGAGAGCAGCAGTCTCGAGGAAACACAGAAGAGCTGAGAAGAGACTGCAGTGCACAGGAGCAGCGGATAGGAATCAGCTAACTTGTCACGATGATGAACACAGGCGAGTTGTAGGCTGGAGGCTGTAGTGCACGGAAGCAGCGGGTAGACATCAGCTAACAATCCCGATGATGAACACAGGCGAGTTGTAGGCTGGAGGCTGTAGTGCACGGACGCAGCGGATAGACAACAGCTAACAGTCACGATAATGAACACAGGCGAGTTGCAGGCTGAAGGCTTGTAGTGCACGGAGGCAGCGGATAGGAATCAGCTCACTGACTTGATGAGGAACAGGTGAGTGGAAGTAAAGTAACGGTTGGAGTGCACAGAGGCAGCGGGTAGGAACCAGCAAACCGTCACAGTGAAATATAATAGCGATGAAGTGGATTAGAGGACTGAAGTGCACGGAGGCAGCGGATAGGAATCAGCAAACAGTCACAATAATAAGTAGTAGCGTTGAAGTGGTTTGGAAGACTGTAGAGCACGGAGGCAGCGGATAGGAATCAGCTAACAGTCACGATGATATAGTTGATGGTAGAAGTGGTATGGGGACCACAGTAGTAGAAGTGGTTTGGAAACCACAGAGGTAGAAGTGGTTTGGAAACCACAGGAATCAGCAGCGCTGAAAACACGAGGAATACAGGAACACCTTCAGAGACTCATAGGGAATGAGACTCCAAGATCAGGCAACGTGATGTTGACCACAGGTGCTTAATATAGGGAGTGTTGCCTGATCTGCCAATTGAGTTAAAGGGACATACACAGAAGTATAGGAAAGGGCTGCGCATGCGCAGACCCTCAGGATGGAGGACGGCCACGGTTCCTAAATGTTCGGGAAGAGGCACTCACGGTACGGTGAGTGACACATATTTTACACTCAGTCCTGGGTTGAACTGTGCACAGGAATTTTGTAGTGTTTAAATATCCTGCAGAGGTTTCCAGAAGGGTTAATAATCCCGATTAAGTCTCTGTATTTCTCTCTAAAAGGTTGATGTTAAACTGTAGGCAGTGTTAAAGATTATAACAAAACACAGGACTGTTGCTCAATTCAGTCACAAGATGGCGCTGTTCTCTCATCACTCTTCCCTCTGACGCTGGGGTGTGTGCAGTACACTGCAGGCTAGGATTTTACCTTGAAAAGGTTCTGCAGTTCATGGAGACTGTGTTGGACGCCCCACTGTGTGTCCCCAGCCGTTCTCCAGCCGTGTGTGCTGGCAATGTCACCAATTCCAGCAGCAGATCAGTCTCTCATGTTAGCTTCCCCTTTCTTGTTGCTATATCACACACTCCACCTCCCTGCACATCCTCCTGGGTACGTCCTTTCAGTTCAACTGTCAACTGTCATTCCCACTGTGTCTTTCTCAGCCTCTAGTAACCCCTTGTAGCCCTGCATTTTAAAAGTGTTTATGCACTTCCTCTGTGCTGTTTAATAGGGCTTTGGGGCACCACACACTGCAGAATGCACACAATGCATATGTCCAGTCAGAACGCATAGATAAAAAAATAATTAAATACATTAACACGTGTTAATAAAATAATCATTAATAAAAATACATTGAATTATTTTTTATGATAATTTGATGAAGGATAGACTCAAATGTATTAACTCTAGTGTACATGGAGCAACCAGTAGATCAGAAGGCAATCATAATATATTTGCACATATGTTTTATAGCAGTAATCTTGGCACTCTTACGCAGAGGGTTGTTCAGCTTGGCATTTACACTGATTGGCTAACTATTAATTATGTGCACCTCTACAGAAAGATTGTGCCTCCATGACTACACCATGTTAAAATAAGGCCCTACCTTGATTTGGAGACAATAATTCTCTTACTAATGTTTCTGAATATTTACTGGTATAAGACAATACGGCCTTGCATAAACACATTCCAAGAAACATAACACACAAAGAACATAACATATTTATCTCTTGCACAACCTTCTTCGTAAAGAACAAAATCATATAAGTACATTAATGGTTTCTTGATATTTAAAAAAATTATATTTCAATTTTAACATGAAATACATTTATCGTGGCGTTATTAATGCCTACTGTACATAAAAAGCATTTTAACAATTGCTCTTAATTGCAAACACATGCTCTAGCATGCATATGTGACTGTGATCACTATTAATCGGTACATACACCTGTCCTTTAGCTGGTGCAAGTGATACGGCTAAAAAATCACTTACCTTAAAGATGCCCAAAGCTTGAATTAGACAGATATGCATGTGCTCAACCTTGGCACACCCTTAATGTACATTGCCTGCATACATACGTCCCTTTGCTCTCCCATTCCGCCCTTGAAATCGTAGGCATTCAGAAGTGTCCTTTGCATTCGAAGATGAATTGCATGCACTTGCGTTCACTGGCGTATAGTCCATTTCTGGGCCTGTGCAGAGCAATTTTATGCCAAATACGGCACAGAACCTGACCTATGTTTCTTAATGAATCAGGCCCTGTGTGCTTAAAACATTTACAAACTGAACTGGAAAAAATGCTTTTAAAGTGAATGTGAATACAGCTGTAGTTTTAAGTTAACTTCTCAGACTTCACAGATGCAGGAAAAGTCTTGCCTTATAGCTAGAGTGCTTTCTGATTTCATATGGTCAAGTCATGATTAACTTAATTAAAACAGTTTCCTTAGACTGCTGGGGCTCCCTATAGACTAATTATAAAAGATGTTGCATAGAACTGAAAACCTACAGGGTGGAAAACAGTGCACTTGGAGCTGCTACAATTATGAGTACTCAGCTAAGTTAGATTATCTTTTTATAATAAAGGAATGAGCACACTGAGAAGTAGATTGGCTTCTGAACTGCTGTGTGGGGTCTTTTGAGAGACGCATAGTGCTAGTCACCATGATATCAGCAGTTGATTATGCAATATTACCTGTGAGAAGCCTTTTTGCAATTACATTAAAAGCTTCTTTATTATGGATTTGTATTTTTGCTATTTCATAAAATGGAATAAACAATGTTTATTTTGTTAAAACCATTTAATAGATAAAATAATACTTTTCTGTAATAGTTTATTCAAATTTGTAGTAAGTTTAGCACTGCTTGTGCTGTAAATTTTAATAAAAATATTATTATATACTATACAAAAAACACTATATCAGTGCCTATAATCACCTAGCTTAGAAAGGCAGAGACAGATGTATCAGGAAATCATAGCAGGATCTTTGCAACAATAATGCCCAGAAAGACAGTAGTTTGCTACTTGCAATTGTATAGAATTTTTTATGGTTATAGGGACGAGCTGGAAAACAGGGGTTGAGATATGTAATTTTAATGATAGAAAGGTGCACATATCTGTGTAGGTGGTATATGATTTTCAGGGTTTAACTACTCAAGGAACGTCAGCTCACAAACTCACCTTCACATAGGTTATACTGATGCAAAAACTAGCAAGCAGAAAAAAAAAGTCTCCGGAGAATCAATCTGTTATTTGAGGCAACACATTAAATGGATAAAACAGCAGGAGGATAATCACTGGAATAATCCAACTGATAAATAAAGTGGTGAGGACATAGAACCTGAATAAGAGAATCTAAAATAATGGAGGGAGAGATATGGCAAGAACAAGGCTAGGAGGACAAGGAACTAAAATGCTGTGTAAGTAGGGATGGCCTAAGGAACTGAAAGCAATAAATCTATCTGAAAGAATTAATAGTGAGTAATAACTGAAGATGCAACGACATTTCATTACTGTTCTATGAAATAATATCAGTGAGCATTTTACATGTTTCTCCAGATTTTTCCCTTAAGGCCTCTGTTCAAAATTTCTCCAATCATTTTTGTTTGGCCCAGAGATTGCCCATTTTATATCCAACCACACCACACAGCTGAAATATTTTGACTGTTGTTGAACAACTTCTATTTATACAAAATATGGAAGTAATCAGTACAGTGGCTCATTTAAAGTTGGATGCAAATAGTTTTTTTTAGCACATAATACTTTTTTTGTGCCACAAAGCAGTAGTTACGTTAGCGGCTATAAGTAGAAAACGTAGTTGAATATTGCGCTTATGGTCACTCACCCTTACCATTGAAGAGGCAGAATAAAGTGGCATGCAAGTGTAGGAGCGAATGCAATTTATGTAGACTAAGATTCAGAACCACGTGTCAGAAGACTGGGAATTTGCGGATGCCCGATCACTGGTGTTAGCTACGAAAGGATAGCGATGACCATCAGCTTAGATGCAGCTGGCTCAACATACCTGTGTAAGATGTGTCTTTTTGGGATGAAATTTTCATCTGCCGTTTAGAGAGAAATTGAGTCCAACTCTGCATGAGCTCCACAGTGTCCATTCCGTGGAATGGGAAAGTAAAAGAGCAATTCAATGGGGAAATTAATTTCCTCCCTGGGTAATGCAGTGTTTAACCTATTACCGTCAATACGGTAAATTTATCCCAAATGTCTGCTCACTGCTCCCTGACCTGCGATCAAAAACCAGCGATAAAGATAACAATGCTAGCGGTAATTATGCGCACTATTACCGTAGTACGGGTAATAGTGCACAGACCGCGTTACTGCCGAAAGTATTGAATATGAATTGAATATGCCCCAATGACTTTGTTGCAAAATTCCACCACATTTTTGTTCTTTTCTAGTAATAACCCTTAGATATCGCAGTCAGAAGAAGAATGTTATATTTGTTTCAGTGGAAAACAAATATAACCTTTCAGTGGAAAGGCACAAAAATAAAAATGAAGGGGTCATTCACACTGTAAGCTGAGAGACTGCAGACCAGGTGCAGACCAGGTGCATATGCAACATGCATTCAAGGAGTTTTGAAGCAAATTGAAGTTTAGAGACAGAGTGGTAGTTTATGTGTAGATCAAGAGACTGTTTCTTTATGATGAGAGTAATCAATGCATGCTTATATTGCCCTTGACTATACTGTCAAAAAGAAATACATTTGATAAGAAAAGAAGTACAATTTAGTTGATGTCTTGCTATTTGTTTCAAGTAATTAATTGGCATATCCATTGTAGATTATGGGGGCCATTCAAAGTTAGATTCATATGTTTTCATAATAATAATTCAAAATAAACTTGTAAATGTATCCACATGCAGATATGTTTAATGTGCATCTTGATATGGCGTGAGATAGAATTGTTTGAATAATCAATATGGGTTACACAATTGACTCCAGCAGTCATAAATGCACTTATATAATTGTGTTCTTTCTATGAAACAGGTTTTGCCAGATATGAATATGTTTATATTATTCATGCTTCCGGCTTCTTGGACTATGCTTATGCAAGGTCTGCACAGGCTGCACGGGCTTGTACTTGTGACTATTTACAAACATTGATAAGAGAACTAACGTCTCCAAAACTCAGGCCTCATTTTAACATGTGTTTAGAGAGGCACATTGTTTGAGTAGAGGTGCACATACATAATAGTTATCTAATCATTGTAAATTCCAAGCCAAATGCCTCTCTGCATAAAGAGGCCAATCTTGGCAATGTATCCTTGCCTTAGCCTTGTATGTCCATGTACATGAGAGCTTTTAAACATGACTCTATTCTTCATCAAATTATCTGATATTTCCCTCTTTTAAATACAGCTACATCAAGCGACCCATGAGAAACATCAACTTGATGATTGTGATCACTGGCATTTTAATTATTTATTTAAATCTTTTTTTGTTTACACAGCAAAGGTCTGTGCTACTGATGATCATTATCAGCATAAACATTTGCTCCAGGAGTAGAGCACCCACAGATACACCAGGTCTCTTGGCAACTGTTTCAATTGCTAATAACTTTGCAATTACATGAACATGCCTTTAATGTAATCTGTCTACACTGCATGTCCCTCCCTTGTTCCACTTCTCCAGTCAGAAGAAAGTGCAAGTCAGGGATTCACAGAAATCTTAATACAGATGCAAGTATACTAATTATATGTTCACATGTCTGAAAAGGCGCTACCTCTAAATCAGAAAACCACTAGGAAACATTATTAATCCATGGGTATTTTTTGGAAACTGAACTGGGAGAGAGATTGGATGTAGTGTAGAGGTTGTGCCACAGGAGAAAATTAGTTACCCAAGGAAGTGAATATGTGCCAGGGACAGAGACATTAAAGGGGTTGTTTGATAATTAGTGAGCTAAGAAAGAACATTGTCATGAAGGCCAATGGAGTGAAGAGTTTGCAGGAGAAAAGGGTGATCATCAGTTTTGAAAGTTGCAGATAGTTCCAGGAGAATGAGTATGGACAAATGACCCATCTAATTTGCTGTAAGTAGCTCATTGATAAATATTTTGTATGTAGCCTTGTGGAAGCCCAATTGCAGAGAGTTTAGAATGGTGTGAAAGGAAGAAAAGTGAGATAGGTGGTTGTACAAAATTGCTCAAGTAGTTTAGTGGCAAATGGGAGGAGAGAGATAGGGCAGTAGTTGGAGAGAGGTTGTGAGATTATTTCTTTAGGATTGTTGCGATGAGCTTGTGTATATAAGAGCATGCAATAACCTTTTTCTCTCAACTACCCAAGGAAATCCGGCTAGATGAGTTGCATATTTCAGATACTCAATGCTGGAATCTAAATGTTCGGCAACAAAATCAAATTGTGCTAGGTCTCTAACGTACACATTAGCCTTACTATGCTAGTAAAATCAAACATTTTGAGGACCGTTTTTTCAGTCTTGGCTTTGAAGGCATGGATTCAAGCTATGGTCCTCGTAAGTTTAGAAACACACACACACACACACACAAACACACACACATACACATTTGCAAAGTCACTGCAGGACCATTTATCATACATAGTAATTGTGGACAAGTATATATTTGCTGAATTCTTGGCACACAAGGAACGATTCACACATTTTGTTCCTGATAGTGAATCTGTGAATTTTGCACAAGTTTCAGAATCAACCAAATTGATTCTTCAAACTCTATTCAGCAGACCAGGAGGAATATATATACCCTAATATATAATGTGGAATGAGTTAAGTTTGTGCACCTCATTCATTCATCAGTTTTATCAGAGTGAAAAGATGACTTTTATATGTCTTTCTCATATAAATGGTTTATTTTCATTTCTATTACTTTGAAACAACATATATAAAAACAATTTCACACTAGCTCAAATATGAAATTGTATATATTTGAACATAAATCTAAAAAAATGACACTGAAACTATATTACCATTAGAAAGAAATGTTTTGTAATATTGTTGGCATCCTATTAGAAAACCTAATAGTTTACTGGAAATTGCAAAGTCATAAAATGAAATAAGAAATATAGTGTTGACTAGTATGTTTGCTGCTAGCCATTAAACAGCAGAATTATAACATAAAACTATTTAATTCACTACTTCAGTAATGCAGTAGAGCCCATTTGAAAATATTAAAAGCACTACTTTATATTATGTTATCTATATATACTTTAGAATATATAATGCTACAAATTTAAAGAACACTGTGAAGAAAGAGCATTTAGGCACAGTAGACCTGATCCATTTAGGACATAAGTCCTGTTACTTGCCGCATTCTGCGTAAAATTGCTCTGCGCATGCTCAGAGACGGACTATGCGCCAGTGAACAGAAGTAGATGAAATTTATCTTAGAACGGCCATAACACTTCTGACAGCCTACGACTTGAAAGGCGGAACGGGGGAGGGAAAGAGCGTATGCATGTAGTCATTATACAGCAAGGGCGTGCCAAGGTCAAGTGCATGCACATTCATCTGATTCAAGCTCTGTGCATCTTTGATGTACATGTTTATTAGTCATATCACTTTCACCAGCTACAGGACAGGTGTAAGTGCCAATTGATAATGATGACGGTCGCGTATACATACCATGTGTTGCAAGTAAGGGCAACTGAATAAATGTATTTTATGTACAGAAGGCATTAATAACATCATGATAAATGTAATTCATATACAAAAATGAAATATCTTTTTATTAGAGATTATGGGCCTGATTCATTAAGGAAAGTTAAGCAAAAAACTAATTAAGTTTTCTTACTCAAGTTTTCTGGACCACGTTGCAATGCAAGGGGTGAAAAATTAGTTTATTAT
Organism: Mixophyes fleayi; assembly: GCF_038048845.1. Lineage (NCBI taxonomy): Eukaryota > Metazoa > Chordata > Amphibia > Anura > Limnodynastidae > Mixophyes > Mixophyes fleayi. The sequence goes on from NC_134402.1 coordinate 52,598,577, forward strand.
TTTGCACATAAGGAAAATACTGACTGTTTTTTCATGTACCACACAAATACTTGATAGCGTATTTGTACACTAAAATATAAAGTCGATCTAGGACATGCCCTACCACAACTATAAAATATGCCATCACATTTTAAATATACCTCCCCTCGAATGCAACATAGTTTTGCCTTACTTGCTTACTTTTGCTTAACTTTCCTTAATAATTCAGGCCCTATATTACTAACAATTAATGTAGTTAATATTTTTTCTGTGCATTCTGATGGCACTTTATATTGCACATATGCATTGTGCTCATTATGCAGTGTATTTCTGCATCTGGCAAGTGCCACATAGGTAGAGCATACTTATCTCCATATTCAAATAGAAACTATTGTTCAGATCTGCTTTTATTTTAATATGAGTGTACCTGTGTTCAATTTCTGTTATACACCAAGCGGGTAAAGACACAGTTGCATCTGTCTGCTGCTGAAGGTAAAGCGGGGAACTATAGCCCGGAGAGCAGTGGAGATGAGTATGCCCCTGACACTTCGGAGGAGAGCGGTTCAGACACTAGCAGTGATGCCCCGTTGCCCACCAGCGCAGCAGAGTGCAAATACCCAGAGATGGGTTCTATGTATGACCATTCTAGACCTTCTGGCAGCTGTGTTTTAAACACAGAGGGTCGGTGAGACGACGCAGTGTCTGTCCAAACACTATCCAGAAACAGTGATAGCTCCAGGGCGTATAACAAAAAGCAGTACTACCTGTACTGTGAGAAGCCCATCTTAAAAACTGCCCAGCACATGGAGCATGTTCATCGAAATGAGACTGAAGTAGCCTGGGCCATAAAATTCCCCAGGCACTCGAAAGAGAGGTGCATGCAATTGGCACATCATCGCAATAGGGGCAGGGCAACTTTGCACACAACACTGAGGCAATGAGGGCAGGTCATGGCGTGCTGGTCCCGTGCAAACTTCCAGACAAAGAGATGGATGCCGAAGGCTTCATGCACTGTGTAGCCTGCCAGGACTTGTTTGCAAGGAAATAACTGTGGTGACATATGAAGAGATATAAGCTAAACTGAAGAGGCAACAAGCTCACATATGGCAAGATCAGAGTCCAATCACGGTTTCCTCAGACTGTTCCACCTGGCATTAGTGGTGGCTTTTGGAAGCTCTTGAGTGACATGACCCAGGATGAAGTCTTACTCGCAGTCAAAAATGACCGAAGTATTATGCAGATGGGGCAATGGGGCAATATCTCTTCAACTGGCTCGGATCAGATGTTGGCAGGCACGATTACATCCATCAGAAACTTAAAGAAATGGGCAGTTGACTTCTACAGGCCAAAAAAGCTACCCCTTTGGAGAGGGTTGAAGACTTTACCGCCTCATCAAACTTTCTGCATGTAGTAGATGCTGTGAAGCTGGTAGCTGGCTATGACTAGGAGACAGGTACATTTAAGACTCCCTCGCTTACACTCAAGGTCAGGCACAGCCTGCAAAAGATAGCGAGCATTGTGGAGAGCCGAGCCTTGATGGAGGGCTGCACTGCTGCTGTTGAAAACACACGAAATTTCAGGAAGATATATGATGCAAGATGGAACTAGTTGATCTCATCGGCTGCCTTGAAAACTCTTAAGGAGTCCAAGTGGAACATGCCTCAGCTCATACCTTTCAGGAAAGATGTGAAAAAGATGCACTTGTACCTTGATAAGAAGCCGTAAGCCTACCGAAGTGGTCTATCCACAGAGCCTACGGTTAACCACTGGACACTAATTGCAAAAGTCACCCTGGCAGAGGTGATCTTGTTCAATTGAAGAAGGGGAATTCTCAAAAATGTTGATGACTTCTCCTCCAGAGATACTTTGGATCTCCATGCAGATGTGTCCCTAGCACTTTCCAAGGAAGCTCTGCTGGCACTTCTCTCCCTCATTTTCTTTGGATTTCAATGTGAGTGAAGTTCCCATCCTGCTGACACCTGCCATGCAAGCTGCATTGGAACTTCTCACAGAAAAGCGTGACAAATGTGGAGTTGATAGTCAAAATGTCTGTATGTTTGCCAGAGCAGCTGCCTCGTCACATTTCAGAGGTATTCGACTGTTTGCACAAGAGTGTGGGGCCAAACATCCCCACACGCTGTATTCCACAAAGCTTCAATAGCATATTGCCACTCTCTCGAAGGTCCTGAACTTAAATGACACAGAACTGAATCAGTTGACAGACTTTCTTGGGCACACCATCAGGGTGCACCGGCAGTATTACCGCCTCCCAGAAGGTACCCTCCAACTCGTCAAAATCAGCAAACTGTTAATTGCTCTCGAGAGTGGCAGACTGGCCAAATTCAAAGGCAAGCATTTGGACGAGACGCACATTGATCTGGACGGTAAGTAAGAAATCTGGTGTATGCTTTTGACTCTTACCTCGGTCAGTTACATATCTGTTTCTTTTCAGAACCGGTCCAGCTACAGAGTGACATGTTGCATTACAAGCAATCCCCCGTGACAGAACAACAAGAGGTCAAGTGTTTGGTCGACACTTCCACGTCAGAAGAGAGAGAAATATGGATGTGGAAACACGGGACCAGTGCCTGGCCATGGATTCCACAGGTAGGTGTGCCACACAGTTTTACTAGGCAGAAGACCTTTCCCTTCTCTGTATTTTGCTGAGTCATAATGGATCACTCTACTTCCTTTCAGGTTGCAAAGAAGTACGGAGGAAATCCTCTGCACATGTGTGGGTGTTTGTGTGTGTATGTGTATGTCTAGTAGTGTGACTGTTATTGGTATTGGTATTATTAATACACTCCAAATTTCTTACCACAAACACACAAACACACAAACACACATACTTGTTTTTAGTACACAGGGAGGACCCATGTCTGGAACATGCCTCATAGGGCCATTCTTTTCCAGCTAAACAAATGAAAAACAGCAACATTTCTTTGTAATTTCTCAAATTTAAAAGGACAAAGGAAGGGAAAGTATCTCTGCAGCTATGATGCTCACAAGCTATGTTTTTCTATGGTATTACACCTACAACGCCAACAAGATATAAATTAGCTACCATGAGAAAGTCCTGGTGTCTCAGGGCGAAACACGCCAAGGAACTTGTCACAGGCACAAGCTCCTAATTCTATCACTGCACGGATAGAAAACAATGAGGTGAAACTAACTTTTCATTCTAACTTGTTTCCGGACAGACGAAAATGAATGTGACACTCAGCATGGTTAATGGAGCAAGTGACTGATTGCTACACAGGCGGCAGGATCTGTAGCTGCTCATCCAACCTAGCATTTCTCAAATCCCTCTGGAGGATATGATCATTGGCTACTTATTGGTAAGATAAACTTTCTTTGCTGTTTAAGGAAATGAGGATTGTGACATATTACCACCTATCAAGCTAAGAAATTTAATTGGAAGATTGGAACACTTTATTATACAATATATCAACTAGTTATTCTAGAGACAAATCGGGATCAGAACTTCTATATACTATCGTCATTTTGGGAACAATATTTCTCTAATTATGTCCATGGAGGATTCCAAAGGAGAATTTTGTTGAAATTTTAATAATTGGGTGGTCCATGTTTGGATTTATAGTTCTAATCAGACCAGGGGAGCAAATATAAAGGAGCATTGGCCGCATGACCTATATTATGCTTTTATATACAATTATGTTTTTTCTTTTTATGTTTATTATATTTTTTTCGTATGGTGATATGTATTAAAATATGTTTTTATTTTATTAACTAATCCTTTAATTTTATTTGGGAGAGTGACTGTCAGCCAACCTATATCTATAGCAATTTCTACAGCGCTGTTCTTTTGTGTTTATAAATTAGCTACAGTCTTATCATTTTAATTAAAATTCTTTGTCCTATGTAAAAGGCGGTACAAGCAAGGGTACCATAATAGCTCCTATAAGCCTTGTGTGCCACCTTCAGCTCAAAACTGAGTAATTGGATAGGCTGAACCTTGCAAAAGTGTCTGCTAAGCGTTCATCAAAGTGCATTCATCTGGTGATCCAGTTTACCATTAAACAGCTTTGCCTACAGAGTCTACTACAGGTGATGCATAAGCTGAAAGCATATCATCCATCATGCTATCGGTACCAACCTTCTCTACTTCCCTCTGATTTTTCTGTTCTTCTAATTCCCTGTCTCTGCTCTTTTTTATGGTGGTGGAAAATATGGCTAAGGTGGTGGGATGTAGAGGGTCTCCAATTGTCAGCTCAGTTTCAATGGTCTCAAAATAATGCCCAGGAAAAATGTGGCGCTATATTGATGGGGAAGTCCTCCAACTCCTGCTATGAAGAAGAAGATGATTGAACTGCATAGAACCAGTAATCATTTATATTACCTTTATTACCTCTTATTAAAAATATTGCCTTCCTAAATGATATTACTTTTTATATATTCAAACTTTATAAGAATTTATATATTCAAATGTTCTATTAGTGCTAGATTTGATGAAGCATATGAGCTAAATGCTTCAATAAAGATAAATCTATCTGCCTAGCAATCACTAAACCATGAATGAACATACATGAAGTGCATGACTAACAACACATGTACCTGGACCAACCAGGAAAATGCACAGCACTATGTGCTCAGAAAATTAGGAAGATACTATGAAACTAAGGATCTGACAAGGTGGTAATGAGAATATTGCTACAACATATTGTTAAACATTACTTTTTCTAATTGCAAAAAAAAATGTTTCTCTTTGAAGCAAAGAGATTGCACATTACAAGTATACCTTAATATATATATATATATATATATATATATATATATATATATATTTATATTAGAGGATATAAACATGACATATACAAGGTATTTATTAGGTAATTGAAATCACAAACAGATAATTTATTATCAGTCCAAATATATCAATCAGTTAGTGCTGCTACACTTGTATGACCCACAACTGCATGGATCCAGAAACCTAGTAATTAATTATAGATGAACAGATTGCAGTAATGTATAATAAAAACCTAATTAATATGCACATGCAAACATATATATATATATATATATATATATATATATATATATATATATATTATCAATATACGAGAAGGTGGCTGAAGTGATGCTTATCTAAATCTTTACCTAAATCCATTATAAAATTATTAAGGTAGTGAATCTTTGGAATAAAGCACATCTACTATAATTCCTACTTAGGACACCATTAAAAGTCAAGATATAGAATGGTGCTTATCTGAAATGCCAATGGAAAGCAAATATCAGTATATTGTACTGAAGTGTATGGCACCACCTAAAATCAGGTGCTCAAATTGCTCACAAAGAGGAGTGAATCAAAAAATATGCAGTATGCCTAAGCTATAAGATAGAAATCTGTAAACCTAGAGATCAAGGTAGAGATCCCAAGATAGATAAGAGAGAATGTGAACTGGGAGCAAATGTGCCAACTAGGAGATATTGATTGTACAAAGTAATGTAATTGATATCTAAGTAATCAGATGTTCAGAGTATGAGTGCCTGCTATGGTAAGTACTCAATATACATTGAGACTGTAATTATCTGTGACAGTCGGATTCTGTGTGGGAGTGCACCAATGTAAAGGTTGGGAGACTGCAATAAAAACAAATTAACCAGCCTTGATGTAATAGACTCAACTTGGTGCTAGAAGTGGAGTTAAAGCAAATTAAGACAAGTTATCCTAACATTGAAGCATAGTAGAACAGAAAGAGACAGTCCCAGCACAAATGAGCGTCTGTTCTTAAGCCCATTCATGTGCTAATAAGTGATTGATGTGATTAAATGACTTATACTTTTGAAGAAACAAGGGGTTGATTTCACTTTAATCAACCTGCATCAACCTTCAGTACTTTTCTAGCTCTTTAGGCTTCCCCAGATCTTTAGGTGCAAGGGGGACTAGTCATTGTTCCATTACTTGTCGAGTAACTTTACCCCCAGTGTTTATAATGGGTTCCTATGTAACTGTCGTGTGCTTTGTAATTATGTATGTTATGCCATAACATTACTACAATGTTGAAATGTATATATATTTTCTTAAAGGTGGCCAAGTGGATTATGAGTTAGGAATGGGTGGTGTCCAGTTCAAGGACTTATGTGAATATGTCCCCATTGTCTCAGGTTGTGGCCAACTAGACACCTTGGAGTTGAATCAGCAGGTATTGGTATTGGTATGGGAAGGTACAGCCCTGTAACAGCCATTTCTGAAAGTCTGAGGGATGATATATCTAAGCCCACCAATGAGTTAGTGTCAGGAGCATTGAACAAACTGTGTTTAAAAGGAGAGACCCAGACATGGGGCAGGTGATTCAGAGTAGAAAGACAAGAACAGAGTGCAGATGTTGTTGTGTTGTTGTGTTGGAGGACCCATGCATTTGAGTTTTGACTTCTTCTGGACACTGTAGGGTATATTCAATATGAAAGTAATCATTACCAAAGATGGTTAGATAATATACCATTTGGACAAATGAAAAGGTTAAGACGCAACTGCAGTGAAGATCTAGTTTTTAAGGACCAAATTCAGGATTTAAAGTCAGCTTTCACTAACAAGGGTTATAATATGGATTTGGTGAACGTAGAAAAAAAAAAAGTGTTAGAAATTAATAGAAAAAGTTTGTTTACTCCTAAAGAGAAACAACAAATTAAATGTCCTGAGATATTTGATTGGGCATTTATATCCCAATATAGTAAAGATTTTAAAACTATTGAGAGAATCTTTGGAAGATATTGGGAAATACTACGGAAATATAGTATTATAGGAGATTTGATACCTGAGAAACCAGTATTCTTATACAGGAAATCTCAAGGATAAATTAGTAAGAAGTATATTGCTGGAGGTTATGAGGAAATTAACTGGTTTATGTGAGGAAAAAACCCAATTTGACAATATCTATATTTATATAGAACACATCCATGTATATTCTGTGTATCGTATATTATTCTCGGAGAGTATGTAAAGAAATAGATTTGGGATTTTCATTCAATGATTTCTATATTATCCCCCATGAGAATAGGGAGATTATTTAATTGAAACTTCACATTGCTAAGGAGGAGATTTACTCATATAACATGAGGAGAGAAAGAAAGAAACAAAATATGAAAAAAGAAGAGAGAAAATAAAAAAGAGTGATGATCTGTAGTTTCCACATATAGTATATTATATTGTGTATTCCATCTCCATTTGAGCAGGAGTAATTTATTTGTCTTTCTGTGCTATAAGAAGGTGTTTGATTTAGTTTTGAGTTAGCCTTGAGAAAGACTCATGCCTTGAGTCGAAACGCGTTGGTATTTGCTGTATGAAGTACTGAGTTGCTCACCCTTCCTCAGTACATCATCCTGTGAGCCTGATAGCTAAGTGGGCCTGCTGGAGCAAGGGATCTATGTATTATTTTACTAACCACTGGTAAGAGGGGAAGAAAACTGAGCCAAGCGGCTGGGACTTAAGGACCCAGGAAAAAAGGTGACTGCAGTGCTCTGGGCTAAAGGAGTAAGGGACAGGGTGTGTGTTAGACCTGTATGGCATTTATTAAAAGTGCTTTTTTATTTTGGTGTATTTTAATAATAATAAAATTACCAATGTACTTGATAACTACTTTGTCTGGGTGATTGATGAACCCCTATAAGGGTATACTCTCATGGTTCCGCTTGGGTATACTTCCATGGTACAGTAAGGCACCCCTGGATGATCATCCAACATAAAGTGGGTAAAGTCTCCATGTAGTGAAAGGCAAGAGATATTAAAAAGAGACTGTATATAAATAATTATTATCATTTGTTTATCAAATGAAGGTAACCTAGTTATCTATTCTGTTATCAGCTGCAACTTTACATCTTTTGCAGTCATATTTATAAGCAGGGATTTCCCATCACCTGAGTTCAAGGTTGTGGGAAATTCCTTGTTTAGAAATATTTTTGCATAAATGCTCATAAGAGCTCATTCTCAATGGAAACTCTTAGCGATCTGGTCATGCATTGTCCTATATGTTTTTGTCTTTCTTGCTAACACCAAGATCTATAACAGAATAACAGAAGAGGATGCAGGAGATTCCAACATGGATCTAGGTAAGGAATAAAGTTGGTAAAAGAGGTATGCTCAGGCGTGCTTTTTTTTCTTTCTTCAGCAAACCCATGGCAGCTAAACTTTTAATGAATATCCCACATTATACAAATAGTTTCCATTTAAAAATAAATTACATATGTTAGGGGGTTACCAGGCAACTGAAACCTTCCTAAGTGGGTGCCTGTATTGGTTGGTAGAATTTTATAGTGCTCTTTAGAACTCTTAAACATAAAATCAAATAACTGCAAAAAATATATATATAAAATATAAGTAGGTAACTAGTTTACATTTATTCTAACTTTCAATCAGTTATTCATCAGTGGTATATCCTATCAGCACACTACATACCTTTGCATGGTGGCAGAGAAGTCCGATCAAAGCAAAGGAGGGGGTGGAGCCAACCAATCAGAGTGAAAGAGGGGCTTGGCTATGCTAAATTGCCCCTTATTCCTAAAAAAAGGTCTAGGTCTGCTCCTGTTAGGCATAATTAGTACATTTGATGTTCTGTTACAGTTTTCATAGGTCTCAGTTTTATCTGGATGATTCCTATCTTTAAATCTGTACTGTTTTATAAAGATCTTAAACTGCTTTATTGTTTTTGACACCCATTGGAGATTGTAACATCAAAGGCAAATATAAAATATTAGACTCAAAATTCATGTACTGAATAAACTCCATGTCACATGGATGTTAGAGTTTTCCAGATTGCAATTAGCTCCAAAACAATCAAGTTTTTTATTACATCTCAAGGTAAAGCAATTCTTGCTGTACTATTCAAATTCTCTAATGCTGACCAATGATATGGCAGTAAGGGGAGTCATCTTACCCTTCATCCCTATATAGCACCTGCCCCTGAATTAGCAGACAGGAGGAATTAATATATAGATATATAATTTAATAGTTAACATCCCAAAGCATCCCAAATTAAAAGTTAAGCTTCCAAATTAACCTTTTGCTCTGATGCTGAAAAATGGAGAAATTATGTGTCTACTGTGATTATACTGTTCTACTCATAACCACTAAAGTCTCGGTTGTCATGTTAATCACAATTTCAAGTTTTATATATTGTTTAAATATTGTTTATATATTTTCCAAAGCGACAGACTAAAATGGTGGCAGACTTTCAATTGTTATAAATGTTATCATGGCTAACCTACCTTTGTGCTATTTCCTTGTTTCCTCAACCCACTAAAATTGAACTAGCAAGTAGGTGCAAGGTTAGTACACAGTGATCTGTTGTTAACAAGGTGGCAAGTTATTGTGCTATTATTCTAAAAGACAGGTGCTAGATCTGTAGACTATTATACTTTTATTTATATTCTTAAATGTGTTGCCATGATCTTTGCAAATGTTGGTGTAATTGTTGTATGATGTCAGTGATCAATGATGCAATGTGGTTTGAAATATTTTGTGCAATGTCAACACATACAGATACACCACATGCATTAATAATGATGTCCTTTGTTATGTTGTGTTATCAACTTTGTTTGCCCAAATGTCTGCTGTTTATGTTAGCTTTGGACAGAACTTTATCTAAGATTTTAACATTTTTTGTTCAATTAGTTTCCTACTGTTCTTCCAAATGAAAAGTATGTAAAACACAATACAGTAAATAATACAGTACAAAATAAATAAATAAAATGTGAACACATTGATAAAAGAATAAAAACAAATAGCTTAACCATAGTGCTGCTATCATGAGCCGGTGCTAGTGTAAAGAGGGAGGGGGGATCATGGGATACCTTTGATTTTACTAGTACCAGCACTAGGCTATACCAGCTGGTGACACTATAGCAGGGGTCCCCCTGTCATGGTCACAACCAACCCAGGCTGGTCAGCACAGGTATGGATTCCTAATGGAAATGGAAAATGCAGACCGTCCAGGGGTACCCAAACCATGTTCTTCACACACCCCATTTGTGTCTTTTTATTTCTGCCTATTTGTAGTAATTAATTTAACATTAATTTGCAATTTATATTTGTGGGATTGCTGTAGCTATATCTCTGTTACTCTTTCATTATTCTATCATATAATGTGCAATCATTAATTTACTTAATTGACTATATTCGTGGTAATCATTAAATATGAGTCTACAAAAAGGTGTGTAGAAGTGGTACAGTTTCAGCCTTTGAAGAAAATATTTAGATTGAATCTAATGAGGCTGAGAATTGTGCTTCCTCTCTATCCCTGATACATTGTATCAATTCAGTGTTTGTTTACTTTTATTGAACTTGATCAGCCAATCAGAGGATCCTGAGGGAAGCTTAAAAGGGAATAGCTTCTATTAGCTGACAGTGTTTCTCAGCTAAGCCTTACAGTCATTAAGCATTACACATAGAAAATCCTCCACCATAGTTGTGGTAATAGATCCTTATATATATCCCCATGACAAATGGATTTTTTTTTTAGCAAATTGACATTTCAACCTAAAGATTAAAAACATAGCTTTATGAAGCTATGAAGTTATACAAGCTAAACTACCAGAACATCTGTGTCTTCTTTCATCTGACACTTACAGGCTTCTAAATTGTCAATGTTTTCACATGTAATCATGTTATCCATAACATGTCAACATTGGCAATAAATGCTAGCTGTCAATAGTATTCTTCATTTAGACAAGTGATTTATTTTAACTTAAATACATGACTTAACAACTAGACCCTACCTTCATGTAAACCTTATTTAGGTCATTAGGTGCACACCCTAGAAGGTTGTATCTAACAGTTACTTGACTTAAAAGCTGTTCTGCTCTTCACTGAAATGTCATATACATTCTAACTTTCTCTATGGCTGGCTCACACTGCTGTACCAACTGCCCAATGTCATAGGTATTGAAAAGCCCAGTGCAGAAAGATATTCACACTGGGAAATTGAATTTTCATGATGTTGGGCATATAATGGGTAGAGGGGGTTGGCTATATGTAGGAGGGTATATGATATTGAATTGAGGAGCATAGCAATTTTTTAAATGTCAGATTAGTTACTGATGGATGAATATACGGTCCTAAAGAAGATAGACATGGTTTCAACCATGAAAAAATAAAACACATGGGGGTAAATGTATTAATCTCTGCTTTCTTCAACTCGCGGGAGTTCGGCGAGATGACAGCTAAAATTTAAATTGGCGCTGCCTTGTAAAGGCAAGTTTCTCTTTACAAGGCAGCGCCGCTTTAAATTTTAGCTGTCATCTCGCCGAACCCCCGCGAGTTGAAGAAACCGGAGATTGATACATTTACCCCATGGTCTAGTTAAATGATATATCAAGTTGAATTTATGTTTTTATATGCAAACTGTTTCTTTATAAAAACACATATGTGAATACTCTAAGAGTGACATGTAACTTTACTTTCCAGCCTCATTCCACTGAAACAATATTTCAATTACATTTAAAAATGAAAAATTATTACACAGAGCTTGGATCAATAGATGACATTTTCAGAGACATCTGGTAAATATCTTTCCATAAAATTATATCTCTGAAACATAATTGTACTAAAAACCAGAAAGCATTACAACAGCAGGATTATGAGGAATTGAAGCGCTCCTTCAGTTGTAGTTCTCAGTGATTTTATGAAGTACTTGTACAATTAAGCTATTTGTACCATTATTGGTAAGGTATGATACCAATATGTGTCTGTAGAAACAATATCAATCATTTGATAATTGATGCATTTTAAATTGACAGGAAAAAAACAACTTAAGAAGGATATTTTTGAAAATTGTTAAAATGGTCAAAATGCCAGATTATAGAGGACACTTACCAAAATGTAAAATATATACAATAGCAAATATTAATACAAAATTCATAAACATACAATGGCAGCACATTGTACATAAAAGCCATTGAAATACTATGTTTTTTTCATTGATTTCCTAAGTCTATATATTTTTGTGCAATGTATATGACTCCTGTTTAAAGTCAATGGAACTTATTTATGAAATGTAAAAAAGGTGTATTCACAGACTACTAACTACTTCACTAATATGAGCATCAGGTGCAAACAGTATATGTATCCTTATTCTGCTTTATGTTGACCTGCAGATGCTTTGTGTGACATTCTACAGGATTGTACTACATACAGTGGGAGCAAGTACATGCTGGTACATTAAAGTTCTACCAACCATTGCTTTTGGAACATCTTCTAATTAATTAAAACTTTCTTAAAAAATACTTTTTTTCTCCTTCTTCTTCTTCTTCCTACACCCAACTGTACCCTGATTCAGTCATCAGAGTAAGGGGACAATGGGGGCTGTGTTTATTTCATGTGTCATTTGTACTGTAGAGCTGTACATAATGTCTTATTAGTACTGGTTGATATCTGCCAAAACAAAGAATTGTATTTAATACTGTAATTTAGCACATAACTTATTATATGTATAAGGTTTTCTAGTCATGTAGTGTATGACTGAATAAACAAACATTGCATTGTCTGTCTTTATTTACATTTAGAAGTAATATATATTTATTATTATAATTAATGGATTAGATAAGCAATTATATGGCACAGGTGGAAAATAGTTGATATCTTCTGAATTTATTTCCAGGAAGACAACATCCAAGACTTGTTCAGATGTTTCTATTCAATATTTTCTTTGAATATTTTGATCAAATTAAGAGTGTGAAACATAAGTTAAAAATTTTAAAGTAAAATATATCATAAAGGTGAAGTTTTACTGGTCAAAAACATTCTAAACTGGAGGATTGGAAACGTATTCCCTGGTCTGATAAAGGTCGGTTCCTGCTGATGGGAGGACCAGGATATGATGAAAAATGCTTTATCCATGGATACCTCCTACTAGGTATTAACAATGCAGGCTAGTGGTGGTAAAATAATAGCGTGAGATGTGTACTTGTGAGATATTGTACACACTGAATCTCTTGATACAATAAGAGCTATGTTTTAATGTCATTCGTTCATGCAGCAGTTTATTTGAGAATGGCCTTTTTCAAATGGTTAATTGTTCACTTCATTAGACTAAGGAAGTTCTGGAAAGGTTCCAGGAACATGCCAGTGAAATCAGCTTACTGCATTGGCATCCCCAATCACCCTATCTCAATTTAGTAGAGCATGTCTGGATGAAATGACATGACGTAATCAGAATCCATTACCAGCTAAAAACTATGTTATACATTTGAGTGACATCTTGTCCCAACAGTTTTATATTTTTGAGTATATGCTCCAACTAATTCAGGCTGTTCTGAGAGCAAATGTGGGAGCAGCTTGCTTGGTGCTTCTTTGTCATATAAACACCAATAAAGGTAATTTGCAGAGCTCTCTGGCAGATGTACAGTACCAATGGTATTGCTTTCTGTTCTTGTGATATTATGTAACTATCATATACCTATGTTTATGATTGCATTCATTTTCAGGGATAAGAACATGGCATGAAGTGTCCATGGGCAATATTTGCCCCTTCTGATGGGCATAGCTGGGGGATCTGGGTATTACTTGCTGAATGTAGGCTGACTTTCTATTGTGCCTTACACTGTACCCAAATGCAATAACAATATCGTTACGTTCAGTTGCTAGATAATAGCAGTGAATTCAGCTTAGTGCAGTATCTTACCCAGTAACCAGATCTCAGTTCAGTAGAGCATTATTGGAGTCAACATGAGCCAGCATCTTTTCCCAAGTGTTGAACATATTTTTTTGAGTGTCTTCTCCAACAAAGTGAAGTTGCTATGCAAATGGTGGAACAGCTAGGAATTAACTAGATGGAGGTTTTCACGTATAAGCACTTGGCTAAGTTTGTCAAGTTGGTGTTGATTGTAAAATTGCAAACTGTTGCTCTTTCCGATGGGTGAAGCAAGGCAGAACTCTATATTTAATGCTGAATGTTGGCTCATCATGAGATTAAGTGATGCTGTAAGAGGTAGCAAAATACATTTCAAAAGATAAAAAATATGCATTCAGGGGTGCTCCTAACAGAACGTTTTTAACCCTGCAAAACTTTTGTTTTTTTCTTGCCATTGTTTTCAATTTATTACTTTTTCTGCACAATCCAAGTGTTGTTTATATGGGAAAGTGCATTTATATACACACATGTAATGAAAAGATTAAATTGTACACATTTCTCACATAAAATAAGTGTAGTTCTGCTACTCCCTTATTTTAGGAACAAATTTTTAAAAAGTTCTAATTACGTAACAGGGTAGTCTGTTTTAGCAGGTAGATCTTTGCAGTCTCATTTTTTCTTTTGACAACAAGCTTCAAAATGGAAGATATTTAAACGGTAGAATTGGGGCATACATTTGTCTATACACAAAGTAGCAATCAGGATAGGGTTTGTACAAAATAGGCATTGCACATAGGTATGCACAATCATGGCCTGATTAATTAAGGAATGTACATGCTGTTACATGCCATATTTTGCGTAAAATTGTTCTGCACATGCCCAGTACCGAACCATACTATAGTGAACACAGAAATGTCCAACTCTTTGAGCACAATGGACTTGTACTATAGCCTATGATTTCATGGGTGGAACGGGGCGCGGGGGGGGGGGGGGGTACTGGGCGAATGCACATAGTCACAGTACAGTATGGTCGTGCACAGCTGATCGCATACAAAAGTGGCAGATTCAAGCTTGGGACACATGTTTTTCTGTTGTTATGCACGTTTTGTCGCTACCCAATAACGATTGTCTAATCTCGATTTATGTTTCCAACGCACAAATATTTAGTCTCAAAAAGTAGCAATTCAAGTGAAATAATAGTAAGTACAGCCGTTACTTATCGCAAGCGCTCTGGATCCAGTGTACAGTCATTCAGTCCTGAAGTCTGTGGACAAGATATCTGTTAACTAGATAAAAAGCTCCTGCTTATATGCAAACAGAAATACAGTGAAACAATGCAGATGGAATGGCTTGCTTCTATTGGTCCAGGCTTAAAAAAGGTCCAGGGGGTTGCAGATCATAGGCTGGTTCAATCTAAGGAATCCAAAGGTGGGGGTCATCTCTCCAGGGGATGAGCTCTGTTCTTCCCGCCAAAACTCCAATTACAACCAGGCTATTAGCATTTTACAGTCAGCATCATATTAAAGGTTTATTCCCTAACATCAATAACTAGAGTATGCAATGTGCGATCTCTTTGCCAAATGCACCGGACAGCTGCTGATGTAAAGGGGATTAATATGATATCAGACATGACACCTTTTCTTTAACCTGAACCATATGTATCACTATTATGCATATAGCTTATAATATTACGCATAAACACTACTATATTTCGACATAAATAACAATGTGTTGCAACTACGATTAATGTGTACTATTTACAAATGTGTGTGTTGGTGCGAATGTATACAAAAATGTAAAAACTGTTATTGCCACGTGTTGCAGCTGGATACGCCCTTCCACGCCGTAGCGTGCTCTACGCATTATTTCAGACAAAGACAATCAAGTTTGCTCGATATTAATTGAGATGACTTTATCCAATTTGCTGACTTCGACACTGTCGTATCACTTTCCCCAGTTACAGACTTGGGGCCTGATTCATTAAGGAACTTAAATTAAGAAGTTTCTTATTTCAGTCTACTGGACAAAACCATGCTACAATGCAAGGGGTGAAAATTAGTTTTCTGTTTTGCACATAAGTTAAATACTGACTGTTTTTTCATGTAGCACACAAATACTTGATAGCTTATTTGTACACTGAAATTTAAAGTTGATATTTGTGTGCTACATGAAAAAACAGTATTTAACTTATGTGCAAAACAGAAAACTAATTTCCCCCACTTGCATTTTGGTTTCATTAGAATCATTAGACTTATTAATCCCCTTTGTTTATAGTAGATTTATTGATGTACAATTTTAGTTTAACTTGAATGCCTTTGAAATGTCACTTTTTAAAGAGCTTAGTCATTTACTGTTTAGGATTGGTTAAATTCCATCTCTAATGGTGTTAACAAAAACTTTGCTCTCCTACGTTAATGAAATAATGTGATTTTCCATGGTGTATTGAATAACTTTGTGAGAGTTAAATATATATATACACACAGTTGTAGTCAGTGATCATTCTTACTATCGCAAATCTGTGTGTATTTAGCAAAGAATGAGGTATCAGTTTCTATTTTAACCAGAACATTTAAGCTTGTGTTTTCCTACACAAACATGTGTGCTTCAAAGAACTCTGAAACACATTTAGGGCTAAACTTATTGAACCTTCTAAAAAGCAACACTACCACTTCTCCTTTTAAGAACTTTTGATATGTCTAGCCCTTAGATTCAAATGTGCTCAGTGCTCACCTCTCAGGTATGGAGGCTGACATACAATAAAGGGCTGGTTTATAAACCACATACAAAGAGCCTTAAATAGGCTGGGTGGACAGCAGCTAAAACAACAACAGGTAATATTTGGAAACAAAATAGAAAAGAAATAAGCCCAGTTAGTACCATATTGTCCATGGTATCAGCTCCACAGCAATTTAAATGCCCTAAATATATATATAAATGCCATTTATTGGGACAATTTTTATAAGCAAGTGTTGCTTTGCAGATGTTTAGTTGAAATAAAAAATATAATAAAAAAGAGTCAATAGTATTTATTTTCACAATGAAACAGGTTAGGTTCTGACACATAGATTTAACGATATGACATATGAAATCTGTCAAAAAGAAACAACTTCATGGTCTTTTGGCAAAATCTTCTATGTCGTCTCAGCTAACATGACGGAAAACCACAATGTAGAGTTATAACACTTGAAATTCTAGGGAGCCACGGTGTCCCTTTATTGTTCTTTATTTAAGACATAAATCAGACTTCAACAGACAGCATTTTATGTGAAAAATGTAAAACTTTTTATTAATAGAGTGGTCCAAATGTGTTAGGAGGCAGTATATTACATGTACTTTCCTGTCATGACTCCCATTCCAGAAAAATGTTACCTGATGAATAGTGGAATAGGGATATGATTTATTGTTTTTCTGCAACCTGAACCCTCTAGTACATAAATGACATAATATGCCTTCATTGATACTTTCTACTTATGTTTTTTTTTTGTTTTTTTGTTTTTTATTTAAAATTAAATAAAAAGTATGCTATTACATATATTGCTCTTAACAAGACAGATGTAGTGCTGCTACAAATCTATAGGGCTCACTTACTAATAACCATTTTGGAGCAACATTTGCACTGAACCACAGCAACCGATCAGTAATTATCTTTTTTTCTGTGTGGTGCAAGTTAGACAATTAAATAAAGTGTCTGATTTGCTGCCAGGGTTTAGTGCAAATTGTAGAATGCTAGATGTTCTTTTCTAGAAGTTATCAAATGATAATGTTTGACAGTTCTGTTTTTCACAGCTACATGTTAGTACTCCATGAGCAAACTGTAATATTTTCAGAGTAAACAGCTATTCTGACATTAAAATAAAATAAAATGAATAAAGTTCATTCACCACTGTTCAGAGATACGAACCCTTAGTTTAAGTTCTACTTTAAAATACCACAATTACATGCATCACATACTAACTTAGTAGCTTTTTCTATTCGCAACTTAATTCAACATGAAGCAGGTTCATATATTTATCATGCATATTCTCTGCTTACCTGACAAATTGGTAAAGCAGGCAGAATGAACTCATCCACACGTATATCAGTCAAAAGGGGAGATTATGAATACTTGTGTAAATAAAGATGATAATTACACTCTTTTTCATTCCATGCACCCCTTCACCCTATGTAATTACACAGTGTAATTACATAGGGTGATGGGGTGCATGGAATGAAAAAAAGTGTAATTATCATCTTCATTCTGGTATTCTATATAGCCATAACCAATGATACGTGGCAGTCAGTATTTGCCTGGCATGCTTCTTGCTTCATGTTGCGTGGCTCTGTACTTTTGCCTTGAACCAGACATCATTTAATGATCACAACTGATTTAATCAAGGGCCAAAAGGGGTATTAACAATAGGGGAGCTAACCATTACACCTCATATACATTGAGTCTGAATAGAAGAGTAGTAACAAGCTTGTATCTGAAACTCCCGGTATTTTAGTAAAATAGACACCTTTTGTTTAAACCTTTTCAGTTCCATAAATGTAATAATTCCATCTGTAACCATCCGCTTCCTGAGGACAACAAAGGCTACTTTTAGTCTATCAAGCTCCAAAGATAGACAGTGATTAGCAGGATTAGTGATACATGCCCCTTCTGATAACAAGTTATCTCTATGACCAGGAAGTCATCATAAGTATTTCCTTGCAGGAGAATCACTGGATAACATGATTTAACATATCATCATCATTATTTGTTTATATAGCACCCCCAATTCTACATTTCTGTACAGAGAATACTTGTCACTCACATCACTAGGGTCAATAGGATAGCAGCCAATTAACCTACTAGTATGTTTTTTGGAGTGTGGGAGGAAACCTGAGCACCCAAGGAAACCCACGTAGACATGAGAAGAATATACAAACTCCACACAGATAAGACCGCAGCATGACCTCAGTGCTGTGAGGCAGAAATGCTAACCACTAAGCCACTGTGCTGCCTATGTAGAGTTTATCATCATCATCATCATTTATTTATTTGTTTAGCGCAACTAATTCTGCAGCGTTGTACAGAGAATTCACATCAGTCCCTGCCCCATTGGAGCTCACAATCTAAATCCCCTAACTTACACACACACAGACCGAGAGAGACTAAAGGCAATTTAATAGTAGCCAATTAACCTACCAGTAGGTTTTTTGGAATGTGGGAGGAAACCGGAGCACCCGGAGGAAACCCACGAAAAAACGGGGAGAACATTAAAACTCCACACAGATAAGGCCATGATCGGGAATTGAACTCATGACCCCAGACCTGTGAGAAAGAAGTGCTACCAACTAAGCGACCATGCTGTCCCTTATACACTGTATACTTGACATCCACGGCTGTTTTTTAACCTATATGATGAAAAAAAATTGTCTTGACATGTATCTCAATAATTGTTAAAAATTGTAGAATAAAATTTGGGGTAAGTTTTTTGGTTTAGATTATTGTTTAACATTGCTTAGGGAAGAATCACTGAAATCTGTATATTTATATATATATCTTTTGTATTTAATCCTTATAAATAAAAAAAACAATTTTGATACAGCTATTACAAAGACAGCCATATTTGTCCCAGAAGAAGGAACATAGGATTCTCTTTAGTTGAGAAAAAAATAAAGAGATATTCCAAGTTAAACTGTTGCAGAGCTAATCTGTAAAAATCGACCAGGCCTTCTGAGTAAGTACACTCCTCATATGTATGGTGCTAAGCAAGTCAGCGATATCATTAAAATAGAAAAGAAATAATGATGAAATTCTAGCTTTAACTTAATACTCTTTATCTTAACCATTATATAGTCTTCAACTAAACTCAATCATAAATCTCAATTTATCACAAGTTTTAACCCTAGACATTTGTATAATGTGTTTTTATTGAAGGAAATATACATGTCCAGTACAAGAACACAGCGTAAAGACAATATAAGTACCATCAATAAGGTCAGAACAAGCATAGGATCTCCATGCAGTGCAGTCTTTTTAAAGCAGTTATAAACTTCAGAAAAAGGTTGGGAGAAGGGTGAGGAAATGGGGAGAGTGGGGTTTATCCTCAGAACAGTGTAACATCAAAACACCGTAGATGATATAGGGGAGAACATAAGATGTAGTTGCAGAGAACCACCAGAGTCGGACAAATAAACCTGGACGTGTGTTGGTCAGAGCCTTACTCAAAGTGCAGCATTCCTTACTCACTCCATTAAAAATAATGAAGGCAGAAATTGTCATTCAAATGATGTGATAACGGAGGCATTTCATGCATACTACACAAAACTATTCAATATCCCTCCATCTTCCCCCTCCGTAATTGCATATCAGAAAGAGGAGATAGCAGAATAGCAGAATACCTGTGTAGTTGCAATTTTGCCAAAATCTCTGCAGCACTCAGACACACCTTAGATGAACCTTTCACTTTGCCAGAACTGGAGGCGGCAATCTCGTCTACTCCTTCTGGTAAGAGTCCATGCCCAGATGGCTTTTCCATCACTTATTTTAAACCCTTTGGATCCAAATTGAATCCTCTCCTTCTGCAAGTGTTTAATGAGATTTCAGCTGACATAGGTTTCTCCCAACAGTCATTAGAGGCCTATATCCCAGTCCTACCAAAAGAGGGGAAAGACCCCTCCGAGTGCCCAAGCTACAGGCCAATCTCCCTGCTCAATGTCAACCTGAAGTTATTTGTGAAATTGCATGCCAATCGCCTTAAGCTCCTTCTACCGTCTTTGATTCATTGATTATGTACTTCTGATAGAAAATCTACACGATTCTCATCTGAAGTGAACCTAATTGTGGGATCCAGACTTAGCCAGATCCGACTCTAATGAGATTTGACCTAAGATCTTCCAGTACCTCCATTTGAGCTCTTCTAGCATTTCATGAAGAAACAGTTCTATGTATTCTCTAGGTGGTACAGATGTCCTTCCCAGTTATCTAAAATGCATCCTGGGGTCTCGAGTATGTCCTGAAGGTGTTGATCAAAATTCAGGTCATTTTTACATATTTAGTGGAACTTTCCTAGACTTTTTCCTTTTTGGCTCAAAGTTAAAGAAACTTCAAAAAAAATTTGGCTTGCTCGGTTCCCTCAGGCCCGAGTTTCTGACTGCACAGCCATATGAGTATTCCAATATGCCAATACAATAAATAACTTCTCAAATATCTTAATAATGCAGCCAAAGCTGTGATACCTGTCCCCTGGAGATCCCCTGCCCCCTCCTGCCCTTAAGGAGCAAATAGTAAGAATTGATTTCTACATGACGATGGATGATCTCTCCCTGTCCAGTACTGACCGCTACACAGATTATGTCTCCACCTGGGCTAGCAGGTTGGAATTCAAAGACTCCCAAAAGTTTCGTTCCCTGTTTGAATTGTGAGATCAAAATACAAAATATTTTTTTTCTTTTCTCTGAGACACATCTGTTGGTTTGAGTTCTAAACCCTATACATTATCCCAAGGCCTAACCCAATCCATTTTCTATAGTTATTAACCAAGTCAATGCAACAGAGTTGTCCTGTGTTCAGAACTATGATCACCTCAAATTAAAATATTGTAAGAAACATTTATACAATGTAATATGCACCATTGGAAATTGTTATCTTAAGACAACTTGATGCTTGATAAACTCTGTCTGTCTCTCCTTTTATAGAAATCAATGGAGCAATCTATGGTCTGATATGGTGATGTTACTTTCATTTCAACTCATCACCTCCTTTTCCATGCTATAAAAATGTCTATGCTATTCCATAGCACGCTGGTAGGCTTAGTCTATCCAACATTTGTACCAAATATTATTTTGCTCCACATACCTTTTTGGATTATGAAAGCTAGCAATGTTTTTATGATATCTCAAATTGTTCACAATGGTCATAGTTATGCTGAAGTTATAACAATTAATAACTGTAATAGATATCATCACATATTCAATCACATGGATGTGGACCTTGGTTTGTTATCAGGGTCAAATCTGTATGTCATTTTAGGAAAAACGCAGAATCACAAGAATCTATTGCAGCCATACACCCAATGACAGTGTACTACTAGCGTATAGTTGAATAGTCAAAACTGTTTTATTTCAAGAATATTTAGCAGAGAAATCCAGGAGAATTAGAAGAGCGTAATGGCCT
Organism: Mixophyes fleayi; assembly: GCF_038048845.1. Taxonomy (NCBI): domain Eukaryota; kingdom Metazoa; phylum Chordata; class Amphibia; order Anura; family Limnodynastidae; genus Mixophyes; species Mixophyes fleayi. The sequence goes on from NC_134402.1 coordinate 52,620,279, forward strand.
TCAGTTTTTTCTGTGATCAAATCATGGACAATCTTGGTCAGCACAGTCTCTGGGGAGTGTTGAGAGTGAAATAATGACTGAAGAGAATTTAGTAGGTTGTTTGCTGTAAGAAAGTCTGTGAGGTGAGTGTAGGCAATTCTCTCAAGAAGCTTAGAGGGGCATGGGAGCTGAGAGATGGGGTGGTAATTTGAGAAAGAGTTTGGTTCAGAATTTTGTTTTCTCAAAATAGGAGTAATCTCTGCTTGCTTGAATAGTGATGGCAAAATACCAGTAGAGAGAGAGAGAGAGAGAGAGAGAGAGAGAGAGATTACAGATTTCAGTTAGTGGTGGAATGAGCACAGGAGACAGGGTCCTGCCAGTTTGTGAGGGTATGGTATCAAGAGGACAGGAGGTAGAGTAGGAAGATAAGAAGAGAGTAGAAGCTTCTTCATTTGTGGGATCAGTTGAGGAGAGAGTGTCAGAGGGTGCAACAGAGGAATTGAGCTGGTTGCTTGTCGAAGTAAATGATACCATTTCAAGTATAATATTTTCAATTTTGTCCATGAAATAGGAAGCAAGTTCTTAGGCGCTGGTGGTAGTCGGAGGTTTTGAGGTGTGAGGGTTTAGAAGAGATTTAAATGTGTTAAAAAGGCATTTGTGGTTATAAGTCTGGGGGTAGATGACAGATTGAAAGTATTTTTATTTTGTAGTGTCCAGAGTATTTCGATAGGAGTGGTAGATTGCAGTACATGTGATGAAATCATTAGAGGTACAAGATTTATCTCAGTAACGTTCTGCTTTGCAAGAAAGTTTTTGTAGAGTTTGTGTTACTTTAGTGTGCCACAGCTGGCAACGAAGTCTGCTCGAAATATGAAGAGTCACTGGAGCCACTAGATCAAAGACAGTTACAAGGGTTTGGTGAAAATGCGGTACTGTCCTATCTGGGGAGGAGTATGTAGAAATTGGAGAGAGAAGGTGTTTAGGAAAGGAGGAAAACTTTTGAAAATCAATAGAGTTACTATTCCAGCGGGTGTAGGGAGGCTTGGAAGAGTTTGACAGCGAAGAGGGTAAAGAACTGGGGGTGAGTGAGTAGTTAATAAGGTGATGATTTGAGAGGTGGAAAGGAGTGAATGTGAAACTGAGCATAGTCTAGAGAAAACAGTTAGTTTCTGGTGACTATTGAATTTAAATAGGAAAAGAGTTCATGATTGTTAACTAGAGGTGAGTGAAGTAATGAAGAGGCAATGTGGACAGAGGTGTGTGTTGCAGGACAGTTGAAGGATGATATAGTTCTAAAAATAATGCCATGAAAGGAAAGCAAGAAAAATAATTTGCAAACAATGGGATTTATGAGTAAACTAGCAAAAAATTAGGAAATTAAAAGAATTACCTAGTTGCAATGTCAAGTGCAATCAGAGAAGTAGTGCAGAGTGAGGCTGCAGTAGATGCAGTTTATACATGGATGTCTGGATAGCATGGAGTAATGATGTGGGGAGCCATGTGGGGTAGTGGGTGGAAGTGTTGAATGGAGAGCAATAAAGCACAGGTAATGGAGTAGCTGAGTGGTGTGATGTGAAGCTTGTAGCTAGGGAGAGATGAAAACATCAGGAGTAGAATATGGAGTTTCAGTCGCATACTAACTGTTGTCCTTGTGTAGCTTTGGTAGTATGCAGAATGTTCTTCTCCTGTTTCCTCCTGTGTAACTCTGGTATAATTCTGAATTATGCTATTAATTTTTTTTACAGTTGTAACTATACACTTAGAGCTATACACACTAGCTATACAGACATCACTCACTTTGCAGCAATTCTACAATGAATATATGGCTATCAAACACATGTGATCAGTGTTCTTCAATCAGGCCCTCAATATACTCCCCTAAAAAACACTAGCAATAAAAGTTTTAAACAAACAGTGAAAGAACAGTATACCATTAGAAATAAAAATGCACTTTATTAATACAGCTCTGACACTGATGCAAATAAGGTAGAAGTAATTGCCAAGTAATAAGCCCAGTAATGCAGAGGCCTTGGAAAGAGGCCCACAATGCTTCTGTATTTGTGGTACGATGAACCCTGCCCATGACAGGATAGGTTGCAGAAGGTTGGTACTTTTCTTTTGCCCTTTGCCTTTTAGTCAGGTCAGAAATAATTTTATAATTTTGTCCGAAAGGCTGTGGATTTATTAAGCACATACTGTATATAAAAATTATTACATTTTCACTATTTTATCATGCCACTTAATTTTGGTTTTTCCATTGTGGATAGACTGAACTTTGATAGACCCTCCTATCTATTTCTAGAGGAGGTCCTGCAGACTTTTAATTCCCATCGCCCTTAAGCTTTCGGATTGCATAAGTAGAAAATAATTGGGTAACTTTGGGTAGCTTTAGCATAGGGACATAGGGACCTCCCTTACCCTTGTTGCAACTAAATTAGAAAGAAAATCTGTTTATGAGCTGTTTTTCAATGGTAGTGAAACTGCAGTTTTGAATGCATGGTTAGTCAATAGGGTTAATTAAAGAGCAATTTGAATGTTTTCTCCCATAATAATTCCTCAAGTGTAGTTTAATGTTTTAAATTAAAATAATCTAAGAAAATATGTTGTGCTATTGCAATGCATGACTAATTTACTACACTATACTGTTCAGAAATTTGCTCCTCAGATTGATATGCTGACAAAAATCCTAATATTTGATAATAACGGCAGCTGATTTTATTTATGACAGGGTATTAGAGTATTATAGTAGAAACCTGCATAGGCTTTCTAATGCTGGGGCTGTTTAAATATTTTTGAAAGGGGAGATGCACTTTCTAAAGAAATATTTAAATGGTGGCTTTTATGGAAATGGAGGAGCAGTGGGAGAAGGAAGTAATCTACTCCCATTCATTTCAATGGCCCACTCATTTCATTGCTGTTTCTACACTCTGGAAACCCCATTGAAACTCATTTGAAATCAATGGGAAACGTTTAGCTAATATAAAAATAAATTATAAAAAAGTGTGGCCCCAACAAATTCTTAAACCAACATTGGAATCCCCCCAATGAGGCCCCAGCCTCAAGCTGACCAGAGTGGGTCTGGGCTATATATAAATTTTGTGCTACCTTCTATAGTTATATTTTTTGCACCCAATCAATGGCTTTTTAAAATAATTTCCAAAATCTTTAAAACCTCATAATATTCCAGGACATAATGAACAACTAAGTAGTTCAATTACATAACATTTTTTAAAGATTATCTTACTTTTCAGTACACTACACATACCTGTAATTTTACAAGGGTTTTCATAATTGATTAGAATTTGACTAATTTGTTTACATTTCACACGTTTCCAGTACTAGCTTGGCAACCAGCTAAAACGGATGGTACCTGAAATGTCAAGCTACAAAAGATATCTTATATTGACCAATGGGATGTGTGAAAGATAAAAAGAGTAGAAAAAAAAAAGTACTGTGTGTTTATGCATATTGGCAAATCCCCATGAGGAAATGGTTCAAAGACTAATTCTATTTATATTATGCAACGCGTCTTACATGTTTTCCCTGTATGGCTGACAATGTAGTACAATATTATGTCTGCTCATTATGAACAATAAATGTAATATATTTAAAACAATCCAATATGTTGTGGAAAACTATTCATTGTATTAACAATAAATAAATAAATAAACTAAAACAATAGGAGCAAAAGCAGGAATTCTAGAGAGTGGTTTCCAAATGCTTGATTTCGGAACAATACTAAAAATAAAAACACTTGCTACAATAATAATAAAATGAAAAAAAGTACAATGATCATAAATGTCATCACATATGTTAAATAAAAAAAAGAATGAGGCATGAAATAAGCTGTACATTAAAAACCCACATAAATATGAACCTTCCTTAAATAAATCCATCTCAAACATTAATTAATATAATATCTTGTAAATGAATAAAAGTCTGCAAAATTTAGTGTTACAGTGGGTCACGTAGTGCTTTATATCACTGCAGAGAAGCCCAAATAACTACATTTTCTTTTTCCAAAGTTACAGAAACAGTAGCATCAAAACATAGGTAAGAATCACATGCTAGAGTAAAAAAGAAATTAAGAAAAGTAATGACAGCCATTTTGTTGAAGCCAAAGAGCATTAAAATACAGACAGAGCTCCACAATAAAAAGTCTCCGACTGCAGTCAAAGTGTTATAGTTTATTTAATACAGACACTATCTGGGAGGTTCCTAGAAGTTGTTTCCTCCTTCTAACCCATAGAACTGTCATAATTCAAGTGTGGTGAGATTTCTTTTCTAACATAACATGACAAAAATCCAGAGTTTCAAAAGTATCCATGTATTAGAATATATCATTTGTAATTTACTCAATATTATTTTAGTCTTTGCATTGCATGCATTTATGCTCTGGATTTCAGAATTGATAAATGATATGCTTATAAATAAAGGCACAATTTGAACATATTCTATGGAAAAGCACAAGTCTGTCCCTAGAGGCCAAAGCACTCAAGGATCTAAAGATAACATTGCTTTTCCACATATGCCCTATTTCATTTTTGTGAAGTTTATTTGTACTAAACATGTATCTTGCAAAATGGCATATTTCTGAAAGGGGTTTAGTAAACAGTTATTGGTGGATTTAGAAATGAAAGCAAATGCAGCAACTGGGTTGAACATTTCCACAAATCATTCTGCTCTTCTGATGGAGAAAATTAGTCAAGTGATAAGAATGATAAAATCACTCATACTCTCATATAGAAAGTGCAACATTAATTTCATGGAATGCATACAGTGTAATTCACGCCACATGTGAGCTTTATATAAGATATGTTAAAAATAGAACTAGGGGTATATTTACTAAACTGCGGGTTTGAAAAAGTGGAGATGTTGCCTATAGCAACCAATCAGATTCTAACTAACATTTTGTAGAATGCACAGCTAGAATGACAGCTAGAATCTGATTGGTTGGTATAGGCAACATCTCCACTTTTTCAGACCTGTATTTTAGTAAATATACCCCTAGTGTGCTTCCCTCTAAAATCTATAACCCACCTGTGTGAATGTTGAAACCATCCCTATGTAATCAGGCTGGGCTGTTCACACTAGAAAAAAAAACCCTGTTCATTTTCCAAGGAATATTGTATTTTGTACGGTATATCTAGAATTACATACTACCCTAAGTGGATAATGGCATTGGTTTAAATTCATTTTGTGCATAATCATTCTGTTATTTTGGAACTTGTCTCTTATTTTACTTTTACATTTCTCCAGTTTTGGCATTTTCTATCTATTTTAGATCACTCCTGCTTTTGTCCGCTCTTTCTAGATGTTTGACTCTCATTTATTGTTTTGTTATGATCTTTTGAACAACAGCCAATTTACTTCACATCTTGCACATTTTACTTTTTATACACATATGGTCATGATAATTTGTTTTTAATTATCTCCTATTCAGGGCCGGTGCAAGGTCTGTAGGCGCCCTAGGCAAGGTTTCAGCCTACCGCCCCCCCCCCCCCCCCCCCGTGAGGTTGTCATACACAAAAAAAAAAATTAAAATTTTTACATTTTGAAAAACAAAACAATATATAAATAAGTATGTGTGAACACTTTGTGGACCGCAATGGGCCCGTATTGTCACACACTCAAGGTGTCTCAGTAACCACCTGCAGCACACAAACAATATTCAGTTTGGTGAGGGTCCCAGCCCACAGCCAATCAGTGATCACTTTGGTTCAAGATGGAGTGTAAAATAAAAAGAACATCCCTTACCTTCTCCTGGCGGGCAAGGATGTAGTCCAGACGCACTGATGCTTTCTTCACTTTTCAAGCTCCACTTCTACCCTTTGGGAAGTAACAGCAGTAATTGATTTAATATTGCTTGTTGACATAATATACATTTTTCTACAATATAGTTTGCATATCAAATATAGAGTATGACGTGGCAAATAATCATTTTTCTATAATATAAAAGGACTATTTGGCACCTCATGCTCTATATTTGATTTGCAAACTATGGTGGAGAAAATGATTATTTTATTGGCACCTCATGCTCTATATTTGACGTGCAATTGTTAAATATAGAGCATGAGGTGCCAAATAGTCCTTTTATACCATAGAAAAATGATTATTTGCCACGTCATACTCTATATTTGATTTGCAAACTATGCGTGAGAAAAATAACTATTATTTGGCACCTCATGCTCTATATTTGACAATTGAAAATCAAATATAGAGCATGAGGTGCCACTCCACCATAGTTTTATAATCAAATAAAAAACGTGAGGTGCCAAATAATAATCCAACCCCCCCATTTTTATTTTTTTTAACTCACCCTCCTTATTGGTCTTTGTGCACGCCTTTTTACAAATAATAAAACAATAATAATGTAAAAATAAAAATAACATTCTATTTACTTACATTTTTTCTCTTGTCAGCAGATGCAGGGGGCTCCTCACACTTCTTCTGTCCTCTCCAAAGGCTGCCAAAACGCTCCTCGGTTTCCACAATCACAGAGGAGGGGAGTGGAGCAGAGTGGTGCATGCTGGGAGGGGAGGGGGAACTGGGAATCAACTTTACTCACACTGTCTGCCAGACAGTGTGAGAACATGGGGGGCGGAGACAGCATTTCTCGGGACCAGGAAGGACTGGAGGCGCCACCGAAGAGGGATAATATCACATGATCACTGACTGACGTCAGTGATCATGTGTGAGTGCGGCGGGCGGCGCGACCCGGGCGCATCCTTTGGAAAAAAAAAAAGCAGACACAGCAGGCGCCATTCCGCCGCTGTCCCAAACACCGCTGACTAGATTAGAAAATCTAGTCAGCAGCGCCCTGCAGGTCCCGGCGCCCTAGGCAACTGCCTAAGGTTGCCTAATGGGAGCGCCGGGCCTGCTCCTATTGGTATATACTGCTATCAGTGTTGTATCCTAAAGATAGTGTATATCGGTTTTCTATAAAGGAATTGTGTGGCTCTCCCTATGTATAATATTGTATTATAACCCCTTAATAATGATTCTTTCAGTTTCCATTTTCCCTATCTTTGATGTTTATCCCTGTAGTTGAATTGAGACGTTTTCTTACTTGGCAACACGCTAATATTTCCTTTTATGTTTCTGTCAAACTAGAAACAATAACAAGAAAAGCTGAACTGAGCTGCATAATTATTTTCATGTATATTCTAAATCTTTTACCTTGGTACTAAGAGTTGATTGACATGGATTAATACTATTCTTAAACTTAACTACATTAAACATGGAAAATTAGAGAAAAAATATTAAAACTTTATTTTCGATTGAAACATGTATTATTCTTTTAAAATAGGTCACCATACTCCAATTTCTACCAGGTTCACAGTCTGAGGGTTCTTTTGACTTGTAGTTTCCATAATAGTAAGTATTATATTTATCATTAAAATGCCAGCACTACATTCACAGACAAGTATTCCAACTTCCCATGTATTCCAATGACACAATTGTATAATTGTGTATTATTATTAATTATTTATTGTAGATTTGTAAGGCGCCACAGTTCTCCTCAGCGCAGTAGGGAAAACAGTACATACATAAAACAGGGACATACAAAGTAGACAAAATAAATGCAGATATGAAAACAGAGGGTATTAAGGACACTGCTCATTAGAGAGCTTACATTCTAAGTGGAAGAGGGCACAGCTAAATCAAAAGGAGTAAATGTGTTTAAGAGTGGAGATTGGGACTGTTTTGATGGTGCATTAGTGTGAATAATGTTATCGAGGAGAAGGTCACCGCTAAAAAAGAGATGGGTTTCTAAAGAGCATCTAAAGATTTGAAGGCTGTGGGAAAGTCTGATTGAATGTGGTAGGAAATTCCATAAGTGTGGAGCAGCACAGGAGAAGTCTTGTAAGCGGGAGTGAGAGGTGGTTACCTGAGATGAGACAAGGCACAGGTCAGAGGTAAATCTAAGAGGGCAGGAGCAGAGCCGAATTTAGACCTCATAGTGCCCTAGGCAAGTTATTGGTTTGGGGCCCCCCGGGGCCCCCCACAAGCCCCCCCCCCAGCCACCCCACACACCCCCTGTAGTTCAGGGTTAGTAAGCCCAGTAATGAAAAACAGTAGTCTCCTATCACTACCACGTCATAGACCGTCCGCTACTACAGTTACTGACTGCAGCCCTCTACCTACAGAAACATGAAAAAGTGCTGTACTGTAATAATCATGTTAATATGTCAGTCTTCTGCATGAATCCCATAGTGCAACATTTAAACAAGTCAGACCTCCTCATAATATAAATCCCACCAGATTCAGGGAAGTTGGCAGACTGTGCTGCTCTCTCCTACCTGTTTTTCTCACTTTCATCACTTGTGGCTGCTGTGTCTTTAGATTAGTTGCTGCTTGTCTGGAACCTGGAATGTTGGAGACCCTATTTGGAAAAAAAAATGGGTACATGAAATTTAGTGAACTCCAACCAGCCCCAGTGTTAAATCAATATAGCACCCACATTTTATAAGTAGGCCTCCCTTCAACCAGAACATTAAATTAATAGTGCTACCATTTAAAAAATAAACCTATTTCCCTCCCACAAACAGCCCCTCACACACACATAATATAAATACACTGCCCCCCCCACACACACAGTGGCCTTTCACACACACATAATACACACACACAGTGGCCCCTCACACACACATAATACACACAGACAATGGCCCCTCACACACACATAATACACAGACAATGGCCCCACACACACACATAATACATAAAGACAATGGCCCATCACACACACATAATACAAACAGACAATGGCCCCTCACACACACATAATACAAACAGACAATGGCTCCTCACACACACACATAATACAAATAGACAATGGCCCCTTACACACACATAATACAAACAGACAATGGCCCCTCACACACACATAATACACACAGACAATGGCCCCTCACACACACATAATACAAACAGACAATGGCCCCTCACACACACATAATACATTCCGAAAATGGCCCCTCACACACACATAATACAAACAGACAATGGCCCCTCACACACACATAATACACACAGACAATGGCCCCTCACACACACATAATACACACAGACAATGGCCCCTCACACACACACACACACATAATACAAACAGACAATGGCCCCTCACACACACATAATACAAACAGACAATGGCCCCTCACACACACATAATACACACAGACAATGGCCCCTCACACACACATAATACACACAGACAATGGCCCCTCACACACACATAATACACACAGACAATGGCCCCTCACACACACATAATACACACAGACAATGGCCCCTCACACACACATAATACACACAGACAATGGCCCCTCACACACACATAATACACACAGACAATGGCCCCTCACACACACATAATACACACAGACAATGGCCCCTCACACACACATAATACACACAGACAATGGCCCCTCACACACACATAATACAAACAGACAATGGCCCCTCACACACACATAATACAAACAGACAATGGCCCCTCACACACACATAATACAAACAGACAATGGCCCCTCACACACACACACACACATAACACACACAGACAATGGCCCCTCACACACACATAATACAAACAGACAATGGCCCCTCACACACACATAATACACACAGACAATGGCCCCTCACACACACATAATACACACAGACAATGGCCCCTCACACACACATAATACACACAGACAATGGCCCCTCACACACACATAATGCACACAGACAATGGCCCCTCACACACACATAATACAAACAGACAATGGCCCCTCACACACACATAATACAAACAGACAATGGCCCCTTACACACACATAATACAAACAGACAATGGCCCATCACACACATAATACACACAGACAATGGCCCCTCACACACACATAATACAAACAGACAATGGCCCCTCACACACACATAATACAAACAGACAATGGCCCCTTACACACACATAATACAAACAGACAATGGCCCATCACACACATAATACACACAGACAATGGCCCCTCACACACACATAATACAAACAGACAATGGCCCCTCACACACACATAATAAATTCAGAAAATGGCCCCTCACACACACATAATACAAACAGACAATGGCCCCTCACACACACATAATACAAACAGACAATGGCCCCTCATACACACATAATACACACAGACAATGGCCCCTCACACACACACACACACACACACACACATAATACAAACAGACAATGGCCCCTCACACACACATAACACACACAGACAATGGCCCCTCACACACACATAATACAAACAGACAATGGCCCCTCACACACACATAATACACACAGCCAATGGCCCCTCACACACACATAATACAAACAGACAATGGCCACCTCAAACACACATAATATTATTATTATTATTATCATTTATTTGTTAGGCGCCACAAGGTTTCCGGAGCGCCGCACATAGTACAAACAGTAGACTATACAGGGTATAACAGTACAGAACAATAATCAAAAAGTACCAATACTTCAGAACTCCAGGCAGGCAGATGCAATAGACACGGAGCAGAAGAACGGGTAAGGAGACAGGAGGGAAGAGGGCCCTGCTCATTCGAGCTTACATCCTAAGGGAGGGTTGACAGACCAGGCACAAGAGGAGCCGGTTGAGGCAATGGGAGAGAGGGGAGAATGAGCGGAGGAGATAGGGGTTAAGTGGACGGGTGGTAGGCTTTGAGAAAGAGGTGAGTTTTGAGTGCACGTTTGAAGGAGCACAGAGTGGGAGAGAGGCAGATGGAGCGAGGGAGGTCATTCCAGTGAAGGGGGGCTGCACGGGAAAAGTCCTGGATTCTGGAATGGGAAGAGGTGATCAGAGTGGAGGAGAGGCGACGGTCATTGGCCGAGCGCAGGGAGCGGGCGGGAGTGTGAATGGAGAGGAGGTTGGAGATATAAGGGGCAGTAGAGTGGGAGAGAGCCTTGTAGGTGGTGGTGAGGAGTTTGAAAAGAATTCTGTAGGAGAAGGGGAGCCAGTGAAGGGCAAGGCAGAGAGGGGAGGCAGAGGAGGAGCGGCGTGAGAGGTAGATGAGTCTTGCGGCCGTGTTGAGTATAGAGCGGAGGGGGGAGAGACGAGAGTGGGGGAGGCCGGTTAGGAGGAGGTTGCAGTAATCCAGGCGGGAGATGATGAGTGCGTGTATGATAGTTTTGGTGGCCTCCTGAGAGAGAAAGGGACGGATGCGGGCGATGTTGCGTAGTTGGAAGCGACAGGCTTGGGCAAGGGAATGAATGTGGGGGGCAAAAGAGAGAGAGGAGTCAAGGGTGACACCCAAGCAGCGGAGTTGGGTGACAGAGGAGATGGTAGTGTTGTTAACGACAATGGAGAGTTCATGGTGGGATGGGTGGTTGGGAGGAGGAAAGACAATGAGTTCAGTTTTGGAAATGTTGATTTTGAGAAAGCGCTCCGACATCCAGGAGGAGATGGCGGAGAGGCAGTCAGATACCTGAGCGAGGAGGGTGGGGGAAAGATCAGGTGAAGAGATGTAGAGTTGAATGTCGTCAGCATAAAGGTGATACTGAAGGCCAAAGGAGGAGATGAGAGCACCAAGGGAGGAAGTATAGAGGGAAAAGAGTAGAGGGCCAAGAACGGAGCCCTGCGGGACTCCTACTGCAAGAGGGTAGGGGGAGGAGGAAGAACCAGACGTGGATACAGAGAAGGAGCAGTTAGCGAGGTAAGAGGTGAACCAGGCGTGGACAGAACCAGAGAGGCCGAGAGAGAGAAGAGTTTGCAGCAGGAGGGGGTGGTCCACGGTGTCAAAGGCTGCGGAGAGGTCAAGGAGGATGAGTAGGGAAAAGTGACCCTTGGATTTGGCCGATAGGAGATCATTAGTAACCTTGGCCAGGGCCGTTTCGGTAGAGTGGAGGGGGCGGTAGCCGGATTGGAGAGGGTCAAGGAGGGAATTGTCCGAGAGGTGCCTGGTTAGGCGGCTACAGACAATCCGCTCAAGTAATTTAGAGGCATAGGGGAGAAGAGAGATAAGGCGATAATTGGCAAGAGATGTGGGGTCGAGATTGGGTTTCTTGGGGATAGGAGAGATGAGAGCGTGTTTAAATGAGAAGGGTACTACCCCAGAGGAGAGTGATAGGTTGAAAAGGTGTGCGAGGGAGGAGCAGGCAGTGGGAGAAAGAGAGCGAAGGCAGTGAGAGGGGATGGGATCGAGAGGGCAAGTAGAGGGTGGAGAGGACTGAATGAGTGTCACGGGCACTAGGAGTCTTTACCCAGGGATCACCAGGTGATAGGCTTACCAGAGCAGTATAGGTGGTAATATGGTACTCTGGTAGCAGGGTGATCACGGAACAGGAAATAGCAGATGATGAGATGCTCAGGAAAGTCTATGACTAGCAGCACTGGCAATATGGAGGTAGTAATACACGAGGAACTGTATGGACAAAGGACACGTGAAGGTAGTCAGTGGTCTGCAGTAGCAAGTTGTACCACTGCTATAGTGAGGAGGAATGTCCAACAGAAACGAGGAGGTGATGAGAGTCAGCGGTCTGCGGATAGCAAGTTGTACCGCTGTCTGAGTGAAGGAATGGAATCCAAGTGGAGGTATCCGGGGAGTCAGTGGTCTGCGTTAGCAAGTTGTACCACTGCTATGTGAGAGGATACTGGAGCAGGTGAAACTGGAAACAGGGGTCAGTGGTCTGCCACTAGCAAGTTGTACCACTGAATATATATGTGAGGAGGTGCACGGGGAGAGACTGTAACACAATATATACACGGGCACCTTGACTTTGATCCACAGTAATATGCACAATATAAATGTATAAATGACTGAACAACACTGCCAATATAGAAAGTCTCTTGAAGTAATCCAGCATGAGATAACACAGTCAATGATGGCAATAGACTCAGCGGATAGTACACTCCAGAGGAGAATCAACACAGTCCAGCAAGGTATGCAATACACAGCACAGTCAATGGGAAGTATGCATACCGTGGTTCAGGAGAAGGCAGTCAGACAGAAGTGCAGCGATACCTGAACGGCAGGAGGCCGGCAGGATGCAAAGTCCCTGGATGGGTGAAGCGGTGGTCTAGCAGGTGCAGCGCACAGGTAGGTAGACCAGCAGGGAACCCAGGAAGGCGTGGAGAGCGGATCAACAGTAGATGGATGCGTAGCGCTGAGAAGTAACAGCAACGGGTCTCTGCGGGAAACACGGAGGTAGCCAATAGCAACCAGCAGGTGCAGTAACGATGGGACACCAGAGCAGAGTTGAACTGGAACAGTTGATCACGGAGAGTAGCGGGTAGCAATAGTGGCAGCAGACTCCAGGAAACACGGGAGAGTAGACAAGGGCTGAAGACTGAAGCGCACAGAGGCGGCGGATAGGAATCAGCTAAACAGTCACGATGAAACACAGACGGGTTGCAGGTTGAAGACTGTAGTGCACGGAGGCAGCGGATAGGAATCAGCTAGCAGTCACGATGATGAAACACAGACGAGTTGCAGGTTGAAGACTGTAGTGCACGGAGGCAGCGGATAGGAATCAGCGGGCAGTCACAATCATGAACAGGTGAGTGGATGTGAATGAAAGACTGTAGTGCACGGAGGCAGCGGATAGGCATCAGCTAACAGTCCCAATGATACAAGGTGGAGTTGAAGTGCTTAGAAGACTGTAGTGCACGGAGGCAGCGGATAGGAATCAGCTCACAGTCACGATGATGCAGTAGATGGTAGAAGTGGTATGGGAACCACAGTAGGAGAAGTGGTTTGGAAACCACAGAGGTAGAAGTGGTTTGGAAACCACAGGAATCAGCTGGGCTGAATAAACGAGGAAACACAGGAACACCTTCAGAGACTCATGGGGAATGAGACTCCAAGATCAGGCAACGTGGTGTTGACCACAGGTGCTTAATATAGGGAGGTTGCCTGATCTGCCAATTAAGTTAAAGGAACATACACTGGAGGTATAGAAAGGGCTGCGCATGCGCAGTCCCTCAGGATGGAGGACGGCCACGGTTCCTAAATGTCCGGGAAGAAGCACTCACAGTCCGGTGAGTGACAGTACCCCCCCTTTTAAAGGTGGGCACAGAACGCCTGGAACCGGGCTTGTCCGGATTTTTGGAATAAAACTTCTTCAGAAGGGCAGGAGCATTAAGATCTTCAGCTTTGATCCATGAACGCTCTTCAGGACCAAAGCCCTTCCAATGAACGAGGAAACGGAGGACTCCTCGCGAAATTTTTGCATCCAATACCTCAGTAATCTCGAAATCCTCCTCCTGATGTACTTGAACTGGCTGCGGTGCTGAGGAAGGAGTCGAGAAACGGTTGATGATGAGAGGTTTGAGCAAGGACACATGGAAGGCATTGGAAATCCGAAGATTCTTAGGAAGAAGAAGTTTAACACATACTGGATTGATAACTTGAATGATCCTATATGGACCAATAAAACGAGGGGCGAATTTCATAGATGGAACCTTCAAACGAATATTTTTGGTAGATAACCAGACACGATCTCCAATTTTTAGTGGTGGAATAGCCCGCCTCTTCTTATCTGCGAAAGACTTATATTTGTTAGATGTCTTCTTTAAACAGGTTTTGACCTGAGACCAGATATTTTTGAAGGTCTGACAAGCAGTCTCCACAGCAGGAACTTGGGTGGGCGGGAGGGCAGGAAATTCCGGAAAAGACGGATGGTGACCGTAGACCACAAAGAATGGAGTTTTGGATGATGACTCATGGTACATGTTGTTATGGGCGAATTCAGCCCAAGGGAGCAATTCTACCCAGTTGTCTTGGTTGGCTGAAGAGAACATCCTAATAAAAGTCTCAAGATCTTGATTGACTCGTTCCGTTTGTCCGTTAGATTGCGGATGGTAAGACGATGAGAGTGCTAATCGTATGCCCAAGGTTTTACAAAGGGCCCGCCAGAATCTGGAAACGAATTGTACTCCTCTATCTGACACAATCTCAGACGGACATCCATGGATGCGGAAGATTTCTTTAATGAAATGTTCAGCCAGAGTAGACGAGGAAGGTAAACCGGACAGAGGGACGAAATGAGCCATCTTCGAAAATCTGTCTACCACTACCCAAATAGTATTGTGATTCTTACTTGGTGGCAAATCAGTAACGAAATCCATACTAATATGGGTCCAAGGCTTGGACGGAATGGGTAGTGGTCGCAGCAACCCTGCTGGAGTTCTGCGGGAGGATTTGAACTGAGAACATAAATCACAGGAAGCAATAAACTCTTTGACGTCTCTCCTCATTGAAGGCCACCAGTAACTACGAGAGAGAATCTCAAAGGTCTTATGTTCACCGGCGTGTCCAGAAAAACGAGAGGCATGGAACCACGAAAGGATTTTCCTCCTCAGAGTAGGAGGCACGAGGGTCTTCCCAAATGGTAGCATTTTGGTGGATGAAGCAGCCAGAGAAATACATTTGGGGTCTAGAATAGCATGGTTGGGAACCTCTTCTACATCAGAGGACGTCACAAAAGCTCGAGATAGAGCGTCAGCTTTCTTGTTCTTAGCAGCTGGTTTGAAGGTTATAATTAATTCAAAACGGGAAAAGAAAAGAGACCATCTTGCTTGACGAGGGTTCAAGCATTGAGCAGATTGCAAATATGACAAGTTCTTATGATCCGTGAAGATCGTCACCGGATGGCGAGCTCCTTCCAACAAGTATCTCCATTCCTCTAATGCAGCTTTGATGGCCAGCAACTCCTTGTCCCCGATAGTATAGTTTTTCTCTGCGGGCAGAAGACCCCGAGAGTAGAAGGCACAAGGATGTAATTTTTGTTGCTCCGAGCGTTGGGAGAGAATAGCTCCTAAGCCCACATTAGAGGCATCTACTTCTAGGAAGAAGGGGAGTGTCACATCAGGTTGTCGCAGAATGGGAGCAGACGAGAAGGACTCTTTGAGGATTTGAAAGGCTTGGAGAGCCTCAGATGACCATTGCTTAGTATTAGCCCCTTTCCGAGTTAAGGCCACAATGGGAGATGCAATGGATGAGAAGTCTTGAATGAAGCGTCTATAGTAATTGGCAAAACCTAAAAAACGCTGGATGGCACGAAGAGTAGTTGGCTGAGGCCAATGTAGTACAGCATTTACTTTGTCTGGATCCATCTTCAGGCCAACTCCGGAAACTATATACCCCAAGAATGGAATCTGGGGTAACTCGAATGAACATTTTTCCAATTTACAGAACAACGAGTTTTTCCGTAGTCTGGAGAGGACCTCTGCCACATGTTGGTGATGAGAAGGCAGGTCCTGTGAGAAGATCAATATGTCGTCCAGGTAGACAACGACACATACATATAATAAGTCCCGAAAGATCTCATTGATGAAACCCTGGAAAACCGCGGGGGCATTACACAGCCCGAAGGGCATTACTAAATATTCGTAATGCCCATCTCTGGTGTTAAACGCGGTCTTCCATTCGTCACCGGAACGGATTCTAATTAAATTGTAGGCACCACGAAGATCCAACTTAGTAAATATCCGAGCTCCCTTGATGCGATCAAATAGCTCAGTGATCAGCGGAATGGGATACCGATTCTTGATAGTAATGGCGTTGAGTCCACGAAAATCTATACAAGGGCGTAATGATCCATCCTTCTTTTTGACGAAGAAGAACCCAGCTCCAGCGGGAGAGGTGGAAGGTCGAATGAACCCACGCTGGAGATTCTCCTGTATGTACTCAGATGTGGCTTGAGTTTCAGGTAACGAGAGAGGATAGACCCGACCCCTGGGAGGAGTCTTGCCAGGTAGAAGGTCGATCGGACAATCCCAAGAACGATGAGGAGGAAGACGTTCAGACTGAGCTTTATCAAACACATCGGCAAATGAAGCATACTGAGGAGGGAGTCCCGGGGAGGAAGATGAGATGGAAGATTGCTGTACTTTAAGAGGAATAACTTGAGAGAGACAACGATGGTGACATTCAGGCCCCCAAGACGTAACTTGAGGGGTGCGCCAGTCAATCTGGGGAGAGTGACATTGAAGCCATGGAAGGCCTAAGACAATCGGACTTGTCGTAACTGGAAGAATTAAAAACGAAATTTCTTCATGGTGTAGTACACCAATCTGAAGGGTTACTGGAGACGTACTCTGGGTGATGAGACCATTGATGAGACGTGATCCATCTATAGCCGTCACAGTAATGGGTGTTTTTAAAGTGATCACTGGTAGGGACCATTGATTCACTAGTGATTTAGAAATGAAATTTCCTGCTGCTCCGGAATCAATCAATGCCTGTGACTCAAAGGATTTGGTAGCATAGGAAATCGTAACATCGAAAGCGCAGACTTTAGATTTCATAGACAATGGAGAGGACTCCAGGGACCCTAACTTCACCTCTCCAGAACTAGTTAGGGCCTGGCATTTCCCGATTTCTTAGGGCAAGAACTGAGCATATGTGTGGAATCAGCACAATAGATACAGAGTCTATTCTTTACTCTTCGTTTCCTCTCTTCTAAAGATAATTTGGAACGTCCTATCTCCATGGGAATCACAGAAGGTGAAACTGGACGAAATTGAGGGTTTAAACGAAGAGGTGCTTTAGCAGAAGTTGTTTTCTCAGATTCTCTTTCACGAAATCTCATGTCTACACGATGGCAAAGAGAGATCAAATCTTCTAGTGACGAAGGAAGCTCTTGGGTAGTCAGTGCATCTTTAATTTTATCGGAGAGCCCCTGCCAGAAGGCGGCAACTAATGCTTCAGTGTTCCACTGAAGTTCAGAGGCTAAGATCCTAAATTGAATGACATACTGTCCTACTGTATGGGAGCCTTGTCGCAAACGAAGAATGCTGGAAGCAGCGGAGGTCACACGACCTGGTTCATCGAACACACTTCGGAACGTGGAAATGAATTTGGCACTATCTTGTAGAATTGGATCGTTTCTTTCCCACAGAGGGGAGGCCCAAGCCAGGGCTTGTCCAGAAAACAATGAGATAAGATAGGCCACTCTGGAACGATGGGTAGAAAAATTTTGAGGTTGGAGTTCAAAATGGACTGAACATTGGTTAAGGAAACCTCTACAAGTTTTGGGGTCCCCGTCATATTTTGACGGAGTAGGCAGGTGAAGCGTAGGAGCTGTAGACACCTGGGATGGCACTGGGGAAACGGAGGAAAGCACAGGAGCTTCAATACTAGCTGTAACAGTCTGTCCAGATGTTCCTTGGGAGGTTAACGATTGGTAACATTGAAGTAACAGCTGTTGGCGAGCATCCTGTTGCTCCACACGGCTGACCAGATGCTGCAGCATCTCTTTAGCGGTAGGTTCCGTATCTGGGTCTGTCATGGCCTGATCTTACTGTCACGGGCACTAGGAGTCTTTACCCAGGGATCACCAGGTGATAGGCTTACCAGAGCAGTATAGGTGGTAATATGGTACTCTGGTAGCAGGGTGATCACGGAACAGGAAATAGCAGATGATGAGATGCTCAGGAAAGTCTATGACTAGCAGCACTGGCAATATGGAGGTAGTAATACACGAGGAACTGTATGGACAAAGGACACGTGAAGGTAGTCAGTGGTCTGCAGTAGCAAGTTGTACCACTGCTATAGTGAGGAGGAATGTCCAACAGAAACGAGGAGGTGATGAGAGTCAGCGGTCTGCGGATAGCAAGTTGTACCGCTGTCTGAGTGAAGGAATGGAATCCAAGTGGAGGTATCCGGGGAGTCAGTGGTCTGCGTTAGCAAGTTGTACCACTGCTATGTGAGAGGATACTGGAGCAGGTGAAACTGGAAACAGGGGTCAGTGGTCTGCCACTAGCAAGTTGTACCACTGAATATATATGTGAGGAGGTGCACGGGGAGAGACTGTAACACAATATATACACGGGCACCTTGACTTTGATCCACAGTAATATGCACAATATAAATGTATAAATGACTGAACAACACTGCCAATATAGAAAGTCTCTTGAAGTAATCCAGCATGAGATAACACAGTCAATGATGGCAATAGACTCAGCGGATAGTACACTCCAGAGGAGAATCAACACAGTCCAGCAAGGTATGCAATACACAGCACAGTCAATGGGAAGTATGCATACCGTGGTTCAGGAGAAGGCAGTCAGACAGAAGTGCAGCGATACCTGAACGGCAGGAGGCCGGCAGGATGCAAAGTCCCTGGATGGGTGAAGCGGTGGTCTAGCAGGTGCAGCGCACAGGTAGGTAGACCAGCAGGGAACCCAGGAAGGCGTGGAGAGCGGATCAACAGTAGATGGATGCGTAGCGCTGAGAAGTAACAGCAACGGGTCTCTGCGGGAAACACGGAGGTAGCCAATAGCAACCAGCAGGTGCAGTAACGATGGGACACCAGAGCAGAGTTGAACTGGAACAGTTGATCACGGAGAGTAGCGGGTAGCAATAGTGGCAGCAGACTCCAGGAAACACGGGAGAGTAGACAAGGGCTGAAGACTGAAGCGCACAGAGGCGGCGGATAGGAATCAGCTAA
The DNA here is from genome assembly GCF_038048845.1 of Mixophyes fleayi. Taxonomy (NCBI): domain Eukaryota; kingdom Metazoa; phylum Chordata; class Amphibia; order Anura; family Limnodynastidae; genus Mixophyes; species Mixophyes fleayi. The sequence continues at coordinate 52,639,702 of NC_134402.1, forward strand.
ACAGTCACGATGAAACACAGACGGGTTGCAGGTTGAAGACTGTAGTGCACGGAGGCAGCGGATAGGAATCAGCTAGCAGTCACGATGATGAAACACAGACGAGTTGCAGGTTGAAGACTGTAGTGCACGGAGGCAGCGGATAGGAATCAGCGGGCAGTCACAATCATGAACAGGTGAGTGGATGTGAATGAAAGACTGTAGTGCACGGAGGCAGCGGATAGGCATCAGCTAACAGTCCCAATGATACAAGGTGGAGTTGAAGTGCTTAGAAGACTGTAGTGCACGGAGGCAGCGGATAGGAATCAGCTCACAGTCACGATGATGCAGTAGATGGTAGAAGTGGTATGGGAACCACAGTAGGAGAAGTGGTTTGGAAACCACAGAGGTAGAAGTGGTTTGGAAACCACAGGAATCAGCTGGGCTGAATAAACGAGGAAACACAGGAACACCTTCAGAGACTCATGGGGAATGAGACTCCAAGATCAGGCAACGTGGTGTTGACCACAGGTGCTTAATATAGGGAGGTTGCCTGATCTGCCAATTAAGTTAAAGGAACATACACTGGAGGTATAGAAAGGGCTGCGCATGCGCAGTCCCTCAGGATGGAGGACGGCCACGGTTCCTAAATGTCCGGGAAGAAGCACTCACAGTCCGGTGAGTGACAATGAGAGAGTGAACTTCTTCACCTGTTGTAGGGCAGAAGGATCACCAGAGTTGGGTGTTAATGGGAGGTGAAGCAAAGAGGGAGGTGGGAGAAGGGGAAGAGCAGATATTCAGTCTGATGGCCTCAATTTTGGAAGAGAAAAAGGTGGCAAAGTCAGAAGCGGAGAGGGAAGACGGGACAGAAGGGGGTGGGGGGGAGAGTAAGGAGCTGAAGGTGGCAAAGAGGCGGCGGGGATTGGAGGACTGAGAAGAAATGAGGGACTTAAAGAAGGATTGTTTGGCAAGGGAGAGGGCGGAACAGAAAGAAGAGAGGATGAATTTAAAGTGAAGGAAGTCGGCCAGGGAACGAGATTTCCTCCAGAGGCGTTCAGCAGTGCGAGAGCACTTTTGAAGGAAGCGGGTGAGTTTTGAGTGCCAGGGCTGGGGAATACATACAGGGCTGGGGAATACACACAGACAATGGCCCCTCACACACACATAATACACACAGACAATGGCCCCTCACACACACATAATACACACACACACACTAATTAATATACTTCCCTACCCCTTCCCCAACTTACCTTTTTACATCTAGGAGCTGTGCAGTCTTCTGTGCAGTCTTCTGTGCATCCCCTTCACACATGGGACGTCCCATGTGACACACATCAGGCCACACAGAGGAGGGAGGGTGGAGACCAGCATACACAGTAGCCCCTCCCCAGTCTCGCGGAACCCGACCCCCCCTCCCCCAACTCGCGCCCCCCCGAGTTTTTTTTTCTCTTGTCCCCCTTAGCTGGGCCCCCCGAGAACCGCTAGGCCCTAGGCAGGTGCCTAGGTTGCCTAGCGGTAAATCCGGCCCTGGGCAGGAGGGAGAGTATTTTGAAATGAGATTTGAGATGTATGAAGGGGTAGTGTTGCTGAGGGCTTTGTAGGTAAGGGTGAGTAATTTGAATTTGATTCTGGAGGACACAGGGAGCCAATGTAGGGATTTGCAAAGTGGTGCAAACGTGGTGTACAACATTATCTAAACAAAATAGATATTAACTTTATATTATCTATATACAAATATACAAACAAAAAATAGACAATGCTGGATATTATTTGTTACTATTTCTAAGCATATGTTTGTATCAAGGTGTTGCCACAAGCCATGCATCCTAGATGACTATGACATTCATGTGATCCAAATTTGAAAGTAGCTTGTTCTTACTGCTTGCTTTCCAATATATATATACATGTATATATATATATATATATATATATATATATATATATATATATATATATATATAGTAACAAAACCACACCCTTCTCATGGCACTTTTGTCACCTTCTGTTGGAAGACCACCCAGCAGATATCGGCAACACGAAAACTTCTTGTTTTAATCAAATATATTTATTGTTTGCATCACAATAAATAACACTTCTTTTGTCAGGATGACACCAGCAAGCAACCCTTTTTGCTTGCACCTCCTGGTGACCCTAAACACTAACTAGACACAGACCAGCTCACTACTGACTGGCCAACTAGTTCAGCGTCAGTCACATCTAACAAGAACACAACTCCAGGTTAAATACACAGGTCTTCTCCCACAGGCTTGGATGACTGACAGGCGACACTCCCACCTTGTCTTTAAAGGAAGTCTTCTCAGGTGTTCTGTAACGCCTATTCAGTACAGCCACCCCTATCAGCTCTGCTGCTAGCTGTGAATACAAACACGTTAAAGCATGTAAGCAAATCACCTTTTTACATCCACTTTATCCCGTCTCCAACCTGTACATAACTGAATCTAAGCACAGTGATACACCCATATATGACTTGGTCTGCAGCCTTTTACCTGCAGACTGTTAGCTCCATAGCTAATTCCACTCTGAGAGGACTGTGGCAACCAACTCCCATTGCCACTATATATATATATATATATATATATATATATATATATATATATATATTTAACTTTTAATTAATTATTTTTATTTTCCTTTGGTTTTATACTTTGCAAATGTGTAAAGAAAAGTAAATGATTAAAAAACAATTTTTTTCATAAGTAGAAACATTTCAGAATAAAAAAAATAAACTTAAAGAGTTAAAAACATAGAAGGAAGGCAGAAGAAGTGGCAAGATTGCTTTTCACAAATACACAGTGCAAATATAGATGAGCACACACCAAAACTGGGCAATTTCCTTGAAGGAAACTGGATAGAGAATACTTAGGCAAAAAAAATCAGTCCGATGTGCTCAAAGCAGGCACAGACAGCCCGTGAAGATTTACAGACATTAGAGATACAGCAAGAAAGAGATTCCATGGAAAGATCAATATTTCAATCACAGCTCAAGCAGTTGAAGTTGGTGATGGCTGCAGAATATTTGAAAAGGTCTGTACAGGAAAATACTTTTTCAAATATCAGAAAAGAAAAGGATCAGGTATAATATGTTAAAAGTGACACAGAATCTCGAAGACAAGTAAGTGATTACCTGCTGGGAACAATGGCACAAAAATGAAGTCTAGATCCAGAGCCTTGAAGAAACTATTGTGAATATCACAACAAATTATTTCCCAACAGAATGAACCTCTGGACATCTGTCTTCCAGTTTCTGTATTCTTGATTTATGTCTTCACATATACAGAAATCTATAACTGCGCAGAATGCTGGATTTATTAGTTGCCATAGGGCAAATGCTCTCTATCTCCATCCAAACCTATGTCATAACCGAAGTACATACCTAGAATAAAGATTTTATCTTTATAGTGTTCCTGCTGTGCACAATACTGCAGAATACCAGTCCAAATCTTTTGTCACTTAAAATGTGAAGGGACTTCATATCTGTAGTAGTGTCTATTCTGTTGTCCTACAATTTTACTATAATGTTGGTATCCACCAATTTCCTTAAGGTAGCCATAAACCTTTGTTAGCAACACAAATATAATGTTTGTTTGGAACAGTATAGATCTGAAAGAAAGGGCAGAATTGGCCTTACCTTTAATTTATTAGAGTAGATTGTGGATGGAGATCTATAAAGGTCCAAACATCATATGGCTGATAGCGAAAGTACTGTGAACAAAAGCAGATCAAAGCCTGAACAACAAACTCAGTCCTATGAAGTAAGTGACATTTCAGGAATCATAGTTCATAAACAAATTGAAATAGTTTGTACATTCTATAGATCTTTATTGGTATAATTTATTTCTAAAGCTACATAACATTTTACACGTTGGCTCCAAGCTGAAATACTGTCCATGATACAAGTTAACAATAAACAAACAACAGGCATTGTTAATGTCTATGAGAGATTATTGTCTAAATATAGCGGGGTAAAACTAATCCCATTAGATAGGACATGGGATTGCACTTACACCTGAGAAAAGAATCAAAATCAACTCTCTAGCATGTTTTATATAGGCATGAAAAACATTCAAAGGACTTGTCTCTTTATCACCTTGTATGATGTTCTGTTAAATTCCTCAGTAAACAATGCTGCACTACATTAATGTTAATGTTTCATATGTATTTTTTTGTATACTTTTTTTACTGCTGTAATCATTATAAGAATCTTCATCAGTATATTCTAAACCGTACACAGAAATAGTAGATTAGTAAGCAGCATCTGATAACGTAACCTTGTGTCAATACTGAGAGGGTTGAACATAACTGTAATACAACAAAAATAATCAAGACCCTTATGAAAACCGAGCATCTTTCTATTTATACTACAAAGTCAAACCACACAAAAAAATATAGGAAGGGAAAAAAATAAAGGAATGTTATTTGCTCTTTCTCATGTTTGACCACTAGAAAGCTGAAGACTACATCATATCATTGTGTGTCCTCACATGCTGGCCTGCATTGATAATTCTTCTTACAGCGAGCGTATTATTGTATACCTAAAAGAGATGATGATACCCACAATGTTCAGCTTTGTTTTCTCATATTGTATAGATTCCTCATCACTGGACAAATGAAACAAGTCTACAAATGCTTTTGTAATATCTTTCTAGCCCTACACATACAAAGCAATTTTGGATTCTTACAGGCAATATGTTCCTCTGAAGTTGCTAATGTAAAATGCTTAAATGAATGTATTAATAATTCAAAGTTAAATATTATGTTTTCATATTTACCTATTATATTAATTTATTTGGTTCTGTGTACATTAAATTACTGTTAATCTTATGTGTTTTCAGTTATAATCCTACATTGATAATATATAAACACAGACTAAAAGTGATGTGAAGGTTATTTAAGCTATTTTTATGTATTGTTAATGCAGGTTTTATTTAAAGTGCAAAAAAACATTTACACATGGCATCTAGAGACCTGTTTTGGGTATTGGACATTTTATAAGCTAATTGTTTTTTACTACAGTTTTATGCAATGTGACTATGGGCGGACGCGAGTCCTTTTGTTCAGCACCTTTCTGCGCTTAGAGAGGTGGAACGGGGGATGTAGCAGGCGAGCCTAGCAATGTAAAGACGTGTTCATGCTCTTTACATGCTGTCTTCTTGAGTTGAAAGAAACCGAAAAAAGGTCTCTAGGAGACGTATCTTTTGCAGATGCTTTCAGCTGGTACAAGGGATCTTGATGTATTAAAAACAAAGTGCAAAAAAAAAAAAATGTGTGCACCCACTCCTAAATAGCATAACCAACCGTTATGCTGTTTGGGGAGGGGAAAACGATTTTTTTTTTACATTTTTTATTGCATTTAATTATCTACTTTACAGGACGCAGTGCAAGATACACTTGCTCGCTGGCCGATAATTCAGAAAAGAGGTTTGTTTGTGCAATGTGCACAAACAAACTTAAAATCTAAAGATCCGTGTCAGAGAACTTTTAACTTTTTTTTATTCAATTGTTAAATTGTTATCTATAATCTTAAAATAGCTACTGTGTTTGCCTTATGGAAAATGTATCATATGATCAATTCAGATTTCACACAGATTTGTAGGGGGGAAACGTATCAATCTGTGTTTTATTTGGTGATTTTGAAACCGTCACATATTTGAAGGTGATTTGAAGGGTCCATACTATAATGAATGTAAATTTTCGACGAGGTTCAGTGGTTTCAAAACTGCTAAAACCCTTAAAATCTCTGGTGGTTTAATTGGAAAGCGTCTTTTGCAAAATTAATTTCCGATTGGATGTTTTAACCGCTGTTAATACGTCTAATTTTGACCTCACCAGCAGTTCCTTATATTAGAAGATACAGAAGAGGATAGTTTTGTGCAGGTATAAGTTTCATATTGATATCTGAGAGTTGTCTTGTTAATCATTTTTTCTGCAGTTCTCCTTATTGTTCACTGTGTATTTTGGATTAATTTGTGTCTGTTATTTGTGTGTGAGTGTGATGTGAGTGTCAGTGTTGTTAGTCTACAGTTTTATAATTTGAAATCTCTCTCTCTCTCTCTCTCTCTCTCTCTCTCTCTCTCTCTCTCTTTCTCCATCTCTCCCTCTCCTTAAACAAGTATCTGACACTAACACACAGGACTGGGGAGTTGCCCACACATAAAAGCCCAGATACTTCAGTACAACCTGACTTTTGGCACCCACACACCTGTGCCCTTCCTTGATGTAAGAAAACACAAAGAAGTTTCACTAAAATGTGCATGCTTGGCACACACAGACTTTTTCTTTCTATTGAATATTATACCATGCTATGAATGCATTTTGGGAGCGTATCTGCGAATGCAGTGGGTCATTCAAAAGTACAGTGGACAACTGCCACAAAATAAGGGTCAAATAAAAGATGAGTCAAATAAAAGATGGCAGAAGAAAGGAGAGCAGCATCAGGCACTAGTGGTTGTTGCCCCCTAGCCGTGGAAAATTCAAGCTATAAGGAAGAGCTAAATAAGTGCTCCCACAGGAGATAAGTGATGCTGGGACAAAGGATGTTAATGTGTTCAATCTGGTGGGTATAGCAAACATTTTACTCCTAAGTCCATGTATATAATTATTTGCAAATTGTAACTATACAAAAGCCTAATACATGTTTCAGAATCAATGCTAATCAGTTGACAGAAGTACATATTTGAACATGCCACGTGTAATACATGTTATATTTAACAACATAAACATGTCTTACAAGCTGTAAAAAATATTCAGCATATTCTACCATAGTTCAATCCACAGATTCATCAAAAATCCAGGACCCACCACCATTCACAGGGCAAGCTGATGAATGTAGGTCAATACTGTTATTGTATTTACCCCCAACATTTCCCCCCCCCCAAAAAAATAAATAAAAAAAAGAGGGCATATAAAAAGTAAAAGAAACATATAAAGTAGTCCAAACATTATGCTTACACATATGTTTTTCTTTACAAGGACCCTTACACCTCCATCTGGGACATACTCACCAGCATGACCCTGGCCAACAGGAAACAGTCACTGACACATAGAAAGACGCAGAAATAATCCTTTATTTTGTGGAGGATGAGTTTCATGAGGTGAAATAAAAATTCAAATACCTACATGGGCTCCTTCTGTATATGTGAAGGGTCTAAAATATGTGTATTTGAGTGAATTTGTAAACTCTATCATATGGATTGAAAATTAGTCCAGATGAAAACAGCTTTTAATTAATTAATTAATTAACTAATTAATTAATTAATTCATTCATTTATTGATGCTGTCAGAGGGCTCAATTCTAACAAATACAAATATTAATTAATTATGCAATCATATCAAACGTACCAGGCCCACCGCCAGCTACAGAAAGTAGTCAGTTATGCACACCATAACATCAGTGCCCACTGATCCACCAAGGCACAGTGTTACCAGGGGGGGAAGGGGACGGTGTACAGGACCCAGCACATTTAGTGAGGATCAGCTAAGCACTAAATGACAAAATAAATAATGAATAATTTATACTGACTTTGTAGAAAGCAGGGTGACCCTCTTGAGAACCACAAAGGACATTTCTAAACTTCCCCTTTCGTCTGTGTATGACCGCAAAATGTACATACATTATGCACATATTTACATAATAAATTCTTGCTATAATATTGTGTGTAAAGTTAGTTATATGGTGAACTGTGTAATTCAATGTTTATGTTGGCCTAATATTAATCCAGGCATTCTATCAAATGCAGCCTGGAGGGTGTCATAGATAAAGTTTATTATTTAATTAATGGGACTTAATGAACATTTCAGATTGTGAGGGTTGGGGGGTATTTTGATTATGCTCCCAATGAGCCCTATTGTCTGAGAACAATTAGGATAAACTTTGGAACAGGGTAACTCAGACATTTTGGCACCATATAACTCACTATAAGAAGATTGCTATAGGGTACATAGCTAGGATGCAAACTTTCTGAATGTTTGATACTTCGTTGAAAGACTGAGCAAGGATTCAGGTTCCATCAGTCTGATCTATTCATTGATGGTTTAGCTGGTCATGTGAGACAGTATTCCAGGTCATGAGACACAGAGCAATTACCTACTATGACAGCAAAAGGCTTGGATGCTACCTTCCAACTGCCATCACGGACTGCTTGGCTTCTATATCTCACTATTCAATCTGAGAGGTGATATGAACTCTGTAGAGGTTATTTCACAGTTTTTTTTGTTAGCTTTGGGTTCACTGCCTGTCTATAACCTGGGACTATTTGTTTTACTGTTTTATTATACTCCAGAGTTGTGCCAGAGTGTATAAAGAACCCACTAGAGGATTCCAACACTGGTATCTTTACACTAAGGAGCCACATAAGCTTGTAAATGTTGTATGTATAGAAATTGTCATTATTAAATGTTTATTTTCTAACTTTCAAAATGGCTATGAGGGACATTCTTGGTTAAATTTAAAATATTGGTGGTACGTGTTCTCCAGGGGAGGGCTGGGAAATGTTAGCCCGTGGGGCAAGATTCGATTCAGCAGCCTATTTGGAATATTTTAACAGAAAAAAAATACAGCTGGTTCAGTGACCCAGCTCAAGGTAGCCCACAATGAGACTGGCCTGGAGGCAGATGCCCCCTGTCCCCAGCCCAAACTACCCCTGATGTTCTCTAACCAAGGAACGTGTAATCTTTTGTGGTTTTGATACAATACATATATTCTGAGAGTTAAAACATCTTTGTTGAAAATTAACATGTTAATATTGTAGCACCATAGGCAGCTTCTGTGTATGTATCATCAGAGGTGACAATTAGCATGTAGGCATAGCTGTACTTCACAGTAAAGTCTTTACTACTTAGCAATGCTCTAAAATAAGGAAACAAAAACTGGTTGTTAGTAGTATGGTTTAAATAACACATTGCTGGCATTAAGTACACTTTATTATACCAAACACTTACATGCAAAGTAGTTAGAATGAGTCTGAATGAGTCTGTATTCTCCACATCAGTTGATGCAGACTTGGCGCTACCATTAAGCAGATGCCTAGGCCCCTGACACTCAGAAAGAAAAAATTCTTTTGGCACTCATGGGTGAAGGAGTGCACAGAGGGCAGCTGGCATGAAGCACACAGCCCCTACCTGTCCCAAGCTTCAATTTCAAAAACCTACTTAATATAGATACATTCTTAAATAAGAATAAATAGATTAAGTGCTCACACTGACAAGCAGCTGAATTACCTCTAGCCTGCAAGGGGCTCTATGGGAGAGAAAGCACACAGAGGGGACCTGACATGTGATCAGCTCCCCTCTGACTATTACAGGATGAAGCAGCAACAGGTAAGTGAGGATGGAAGGAGGATTTAATGTGCTTGGTGGGAAGTTGATGTTGAGGAAGTTAGGCATAATGAGGGAGTTAATTATGAGGGTGAGAGGATTAATGGGGTGCTTTTGATGAGGCCGAGGGAGTTAATAATTAAGGGATAATGAATATAGATGGTATTATATAATAATGTTGGTGTAAATTAACTATGGTGATGAGAGAGTTAATAATTATAAAGGGGTTAATGATGTGGAAGGGGTTGTTATGATGAGGCTAAAGGATCTAATGGCTATGCGGGCGATGATGGCAGAGTTAATGGTTCTAAGGGGGTTAATTTGTAATTTTGGGGGTTAATGCTGGGGAGATTAATGTTGTTAGAATGATTATTATGATGATGAGAGATTTAATGATTTTGAAGAGGTTAATGACAAGATTGATTGATGAGGGGGGTAAATATAATGAGGGATTATTTTTGAGGATTATGAGGTTGCTTATGATGGGTCGCTGCTGTGTATTTAGCTTCCAGATTAAAATTTGCTAGTCTGCACCTGCATGTAATGTGTGGGGAGAGGGGTAGTGGTGGAATTATTGTGATGAGTGGTTAAGAGATATTTATGTAATGTGTGGGGAGAGGGGTGGTGCTGCTGCAGCCTTATTGTCATAATTTTTTTCTGCTTTGTTCTGAAATCTAATATTTATAAGCCCACCCCCTGCGGTTGCCCCAGGGCAATGTTCTGCATCAGACATAAGTGCACCTGGACTGCAGCCTTACATGCCAGCCAGGAGAAGGTAAGTTATTATTTTAATTTAAAAAAGTCAAGTGTGGGTATTGGGGGTGACCGGAAGGTTGATCGCTTGACTAGGGCACCGAGAAACAGATTTCACACATTTATTATAGGGAAATTAATTTGATTAAGGATCCCATTATGTAACAAACAGCAAGCCCACACCATATCAACCAACTTTGCAGAGGTATACAGAAGCACACCAACAGATTTATCAAGGCACCTGGCCAACCTGAGCTGTAATAATGGCTATATGCACTCTATTGTATTTGAGCTGTGCAAGTGTTACAGCAACAGAGGTGCTATTGACCAGAAGTGACACCCATATCCCCAGTCACCTAGAATGACACATAAAAGACAGAGTACATTTTTTCCTTTTTTTTCTTTTTTAAAAATGGTTGTTAGGTATAAATTTAAACAAAAATAAAATATGCTAAACTCCAATGACAAAACTTATATTAGAAGTAATTATGCAAGTGCATATGTTTTTGTTTTACGCAGCTATCCATCTGGCATTTCAATTTTCTGAAACTTTTCATAGAGGGCTGACTAATGCATTACATAAACATCATGGTACAACAGAGTCGGATTAACGTTAGAGCTAAAGGGGCTACAGCCCAGGGGCCTCGAGCAGCTGGGGGCCCCGCCGGCATTCATTGGGTTAGGGGCGCCCCTGCCCCCTGCTCTGGCTGTCACCTGTTCAAGGAGAATGACATGCAGCTAACAGCAAATGTTATGCTGTTAGCTGCCTACCGTCACTGCAGTACTTACGCGATGCGCAGTAATCTTCCTAATGAGGAGATCTTGTGAGAGTTAGACTATGACTCATAGTCTCACTCTCACGAGATCTCCACAGTAGGGAGATTCCTGCGCGCCGTGGAAGCACTACAGGGAGGGGAAGAATGGAAGGAGGTAAGCTCACGGGATGGGGAGGCCTCACAGTACCCTAAGCCCAGGGGCCTCCCTTCCCTTAATCTGACCCTGGGTACAAGCCAGGATAGCCTGCTACTACACTCATGATTCTAATGTTTGCAAAACAGACCAACTACACATTCAGAGCGTGGTTTATATAGGTCTCCACCTTGTGGCAAGGTGGTGTGCAATCTCTGGCCTCCATGGCATTAGGTAGTCCCAAGAGTTGAAAGAGTGTAATCTTCAGCTTATACCACTGTGCCCCCTGGCTTGGTAAGCAGATATACTGTAAGTATTTAATAGTTTGTTAAGAGAACAGCTATCTGAGCCCTACCACCTGTGAGTACACATATTAGAATGAGCCTGTGGCGAAAGTGAAAACACAAACACTGCAGTGGAGCGTGATACTAACAGCTCCAAATCATCTATGGCTTTCTCATACAGCTTCAGGAAATTTGTGCAGCTAAGCCTAAATATTTGCACATCCTGTTCTGAGAAGGAGTGCAGGGTCAAGTATTAATGGAAGATATATACTCTGCGGACCCTGGTGCTGGTGATGTTGACACTCCTCTCCCCAAAATCCATTAGCATGTACTCAGCGATCAATGAGTCTAGAATATTTACTTCAGTTTTCATCTTACCACACCCACAGTATCAGACAATTGTGGGGCCCTTTTTATAGACATCATAGGTCTGCATAGGTCAGTGACTTGTATTTTTAGCAATATCATATCTCAGAAATACCTCTATTTTTCTCATGGTTTCACGGGCATTTGCTAAACCGCCACTTGATAAATCTCATACTTGATATTGTTGTCATGGCTAAAAGTTGGGATTGCATTTTATAATGTGGCACTTTTGAAAATGGATTTTTTTTCAAAATGGGTAATACGACTTTAGCATTTAAATTAACACTGTCAAGCCACATCTCTCCTATAAGGGGGCGTAGGTATATTTAATTTTACGCCAGATGAACAACTGACACAAATCTATTGTTTTAGAGCTGGACATTCTTCAGATGCAACACACACATGTTAGTAGGCTTTTTCTTATATGCATCTTTTTCTGCTGATGTTCATGGTATAAAAGCGTCTAACTCTAAATTAATACAATTAGAGAATCCCCTCCAACATATCGAACCACCTACTGCAGATGAATACAATATATTTGGTAATGTATATAACTTTTAGTAAGGTAATGTTGTGGGAAGGGAATGTAGTTATATTGTAATATTAATATTTCACTGTAAATTGATAAATACAGAAAAATTGGCAGACAAGTTGATAATAACTAAATAATTATTGCAGTTATAGTATCTCCATTACATGATCATATGATTTTCCACATATATGTATATACAGTGCCTCTGGAAAGTATTCACAGCGCTTCACTTTTTCCATATTTTGTCATGTTACAGCCTTATTTCGAAATGAAATAAATTCCTTTTTTCACACAAAATTCTACACACAATACCCCATAATGACAACTTGAAAAAAGTTTTTTTTGAGATTTTTGCAAATTTATTAAAAATAGAAAACTAAGAAATCGCATGTACATAAGTATCCACAACCTTTGCCATGAAGCTCAAAATTAAGCTCAGGTGCATCCTGTTTCCACTGATCATCCTTGAGATGTTCTTACAGCTTAATTGGAGTCCACCTGTGGTAAATTCAGTTGATTGGACATGATTTGCAAAGGCACACACCTGGCTATATAAGGTCCCACATTTGACAGTGTATGTCAGAGCACAGCCAAGCATAAAGTCAAAGGAATTGTCTGTAGACCTCCGAGACAGGATTGTCTCGAGGCACAAATCTGGGGAAGAGTACATAAATATTTCTGCTTCTTTGAAGGTCCCAATGTGCACAGTGGCCTCCATCATTCGTAAATGGTAGAAGTTCGGAACCACCAGGACCCTTCCTAGAGCTGGCCGGCTGTCTAAACTGAGCGATCGGGGGAGAAAGGCCCATTCAGGGAGGTAACCAAGAACCCTATGGTCACTCTGTCAGAGCTACAGCATTCCTCTATGGAGAGAGGAGTACCTTCCAGAAGGACAGCCATCTCTGCAGCAATACACCAATCAGGCCTGTATGTTAGAGTGGCCAGACGTAAGCCACTCCTTAGTAAAAAACACATGACAGCCCACCTGAAGCTTGCCAAAATACACCTGAAGGACTCTCAGACCATGAGAAACAAAATTCTCTGGTCTGATGAGGCAAAGATTCAACTCTTTGGTGTGAATGCCAGGCATCATGTTTGGAGGAAACCAGGCAACGCTCATCACCAGGCCAATACCATCGCTACGGTTCATCTTTCAGCAGTACAATGACCCTAAGCTCACAGCAAAGATATCAAAGGAGTGGCTTCAGGACAACTCTGTGAATGTCCTTGAGTGGTCCAGCCAGATCCCAGACTTGAATCCAATTGAACATCTCTGGAGAGATCTGAAAATGGCTGTGCACCGACACTTCCAATCCAAACTGATGGAGCTTGAGAGGTGCTGTAAAGAGGAATTGGCAAAACTGCCCAAAGATAGGTGTGTCAAGCTTGTAGCATCATATTAAAAAAGACTTGAGGCTGTAATTGCTGTCAATGGTGCATCAACAAAGTATTGAGCAAAGGCTGTGAATACTTATGTACATGTGATTTCTTATTTTTTTCTTTTTAATAAACTTGCAAAAATCTCAAAAAAACTTTTTTCAATTTGTCATTATGGGGTATTGTGTTTAGAATTTTGAGGGGAAAAAGGAATTTATTCCATTTTGGAATAAGGCTGAAACATAACAAAATGTGGAAAAAGTGAGGCGCTGTGAATACTTTCTGGATGCACTGTATAGTACATCTTGGTATTTTTCCTGTAAACACATTATCCTCTTGTAATGGAGTAGCTGGATCTTGATACTAATCTCAATTGAAACTGGCTTACCAGAGGTGCGGAGTCTAAAGAAACCCCCGGTGTTCACCAAGAACCGCCAACAGGCGGGATGGGCTTAGCTGCCGGAAGCCCACAGGTTGCGGTCCTCTGGTCTGCCTCAAGATCTAGTATTAGTGGAGAGGGTGAGCAGGTACAAAAAGTAATCGAACAGCCGGGACTGGTAAACAATCAGGCAAACGCAGTACAGAATCAGCGGGATATCTCAGCATCGGGGGATTTCCAGGTTCGGTACACAGACAGGCAGCAGAGGTACAAGACAGATGTACAAGACAGAGGAGACAGAAGCCACGTCATACAAGCTGGGTCAGGAGCACAAGATAACAATGGAGGAGAGTCAGCAAGCCGGGTTGGTACACTAAATGAAAGAGAATCAGAATGGTCCCACAAGCAGAACTGGTACACAGGAATCAGGACCAGAGCAGAGGAATCACAGAGATCCACGAGGAATCAGGAGCCAGGAAGAATACAAGTTGCTCTGACACTCACTCAGTGTCAGAGTGAAGATTAAATAGCCAGATACGTTTGAATTCCACGCCCAGAGTTTTGGTCATGTGACCGCCGATACCCTGAAGCGCGGCTTCCGACATGGAGAACGGGTGGCGCTGAAGTAAGGAGAGGTAAGTCTGTGACACCGTTACATCAAACTACCATTAGTACAGATTATACTGCATGTCCACCAGAAGACTGAATATCCATCCACATGCAAACACCACCAAATACGTTTAGCTAGCATATAGTGTGAGGCGCTCCCCTGGGGGTGTAGCCAAGCCCCACAATGATGAGGACATGCCCCAATGATGTCACAGACAGGTTCCCCTTTTGTCAACTGTCCCGCTTTGAAGTCCTTCTGTGTTGGGAGGTATGATAAATGGTGTAATGTTAAGTGCTATGTGTAATTCTATATCGGCATTTCTGATCAACACTCTTGGGGCTAAATGTATCAAGGAGCGATTTTGCATTTCCAGCTATGTTCTCGGGCGAATTAAAACTCGCCGATGTATTAAACTACCATTTGATGTACAATCACCAATCGCCAGAGATGTTTTTTCAAAGTCGCCGTTCTCAAAAATCGCTACAAGTTGCAGTCCCGACTTTTCCCCAATCTAGCTATACAAATTGCTAAATGTATGGGATTTGGAAAAAAAACGAGTTTGAATTTAAAATCACCCGATACAACACGCTGATTTCTATAGGCGAGATTAGCAACACAGCACTGTTACACTGCTGGGCTATACAGCCGCAGGACCCAGCGGCTCTATAATGTAAAAATCAGATGAATGTTTAAAAAAAAAAATGCGTGGGGTCCCCCCCTCTAAACACTATTAACCCTAGAGCTCCCACGCTGTCATGGGAAACCCCCTTATACTGTAAAAAAGGCTTGCAGCTTTGTAATCCTCATACACAAGAACTGTTACGCTGTTTGTTAAGAAGGTTTGTTATTTTATTCAAGCATGTTCCGGGATGGATTTACAAAATGGGGTCACTGTGATCAGAAGAAAAGAAGCCTACAAGCCTTTGTGGAATTATAAAATGGGGGTCATTTTGAAAAGAAAACATTTTCCCTGGACAATTTAGAATTAC
Organism: Mixophyes fleayi; assembly: GCF_038048845.1. NCBI lineage: Eukaryota > Metazoa > Chordata > Amphibia > Anura > Limnodynastidae > Mixophyes > Mixophyes fleayi. The sequence continues at coordinate 52,655,213 of NC_134402.1, forward strand.
AAATTATTTGGGACATCTTCTTGGACTTCTTTGAAATTAGAAATTTTTGGGACATCTTCATAGACTCCTTTGGACTTAATTATTTGGGATATCTTCACGGACTTTTGTGGAATAAAATTTATTTGGACATGGTTCAAAAGCCTGGTTGGATTGCAAGCTTCTGGGAACAGATGAAGACATCAGACTGGTGAGTATTTGGGGTGTTTTTATTTTGAATTATTTTTTATCAATAATGTAGTTATAAAGAGGGTGTGGTTTGTATTTTTTTAACAAAGCAATGTGGTTTGAAAGAGGGTTTTGAGGGTTTTGTTTTATTTAACATTTTTCTTTGTGGTACTACAGATCGTAGCAAGCCATTGGCGTCTGGGCATGTTGGCACTTGTGGTTCTCCCAGTGCCAGCATGCCCTACCTGCCATGGGTATGCTACTGCTTGTAGTTCTACAAGCACCATCATGCCTAGGCTGGCTGGGACTTATAGTTCCACAAACAAAAATGATGTTTTCTTTACTTTTCATACATTCTTGCGCTGCTATTGCCCTACACCCACCCCCCCTGTGATGTAGGAAGAGCCCTAGGGCTTTTAGCACTGGGCTGGGTATTCCTAGAGGGGGAGCCCGCACATTTTTTTTGTGGACCCACAGCCCAGTGCTGAACAGCCTGGGATTGGTTGTCATTATGGCAGGGGGACCCCCTGTTCTTGTCCCCCTGCTATAGTGACACCCAACCTAGCTGGTTTGCCTAGTGCTGGCTGCATGGAGATCGGAGGACCTCACACATTTTTTTCCCGATTTTTGTCCACAACTAGCAGTAGGCTGGCAGCGCTAGGGTTAATAGTATTTAGAGTGGGGGACCCCATGCTTTTTTTTTAACAATCACATTAGTGAGGCCAATACTGTGTGATTTTTCCATGTAAAACATTCAACCAATCAGAAAGGAGTACTTGTTTGAAAATTCCGACTTTCAGCTAAACACGGGCGAGTTTGAACAGCGATTTTGAATATCAGACTAAGATGAACAGCAATTTTGAAGATCAGACTAAAAATCGGTACTTAATATATACGGCGATTTTGAGCTTCAAGTCGTCGGTTATCTTCCGCTATTTGCAAATATTTAAAATCTCCAGAAACAACGCAGCTTGATACATTTACCCCCTGTTCTGCTCCTCTTCAACTCTATGAAGGAATTTAATTCCTAGCATTGTCCTCAGTAGAGTCTCCAGAATGATATGTGAAGACACTCTGCAATGATGTTAGACCTGACATTTCTGTTCATTTTTATTTGCAGCAAATTAGACGAGATTTCCTCTACTGTAGTAATCGATAGTGTGGGCAACCAGGTATTGTGGTGATGTCTAGCGGCACATCGCTAAGAATCTAACAATGAATCCCCTATAAGGGTAATAGTGTTGCAGAGCAGTAAAAACATACTCCATATCTTTAGTGCAAATGTGCTTGTTTATTTACTGTTTATAATTAGCACTTTCTGGAAGTGTCTGCATACAAACACTGTGAGCAATTAAAATAAATGCATGACAAAATTCCATTTGCATTGTGGGCAGTGGCGCATGCAAGGGGGGTTTCTGGTTCTCCAGAAACCCCTCCCCTCTGCGAACCAACGGTACTATACAGCAGTGAAAGAAGCGTCCGTGGCAGTGCTGTATTGTAGTATAATACAATACAATGCCGAAATGGAGCTGCTGCACATGCGCAGCAGCTCTCTCTCGCTCTATTTTTTTTTTGGGGGGGGGGTAACCTCCCCTTCTAAATCCTGCGTTCTCCCCTGGTGGGCTCCATATTTGAAGCCTCATAAATAACCCTTTATACGTCATCCATTACTTACCTAAATTGTAAGTTTCTTAGTCTAATGCTTACATTTCTCACCCGATTATTGCGACTACTATCAATCATAAAATAATGTTTGCCATTCCATTTATGCACTTTCATACAATGAGTTGAGTATTTCTTGTGATAGGGATACATTCATTAAATTCTATATTTACCTGCATACTGAAAATTGTTCACTTTTCCATTATATTGACATCTCCATTAATATATAGCTTTAAGCAATGCAATATACTATAAGATTTCTAATTACATTTTTTCTTCAACTGAAACTTTCTTTTATGTTCTACTATAATTTTTATGTTTTCATTACGGGTATGTTTTGCATGAACAAGTCTCAATTGACTAATGAAAATGATTGAATAATTTTTAAAATATCTTTATATTTGTCTCCTCACGATCTGATAAAGATTTGGAGGATGCACTGAATAAAGGCAATAAACGCTATATAGAATAAAGAATTCTGGCCAGCAGTGATAAGAGAGATTTACAAAATAATCTATATCATAATTTCACTAGAAAGTTAATGATCAGTGGTGTCAAACAGTGGTTAGTTTGCTTTCATTTTAAATGAAATATAATTTACGCTGCTCAATCTCTCTATTCAATTTGAAAATATATTAAAATAGAAAATTCAGAAAAGAATAATGTTATAGCAAACATGCCATTTGTTTTCCGGCAGGATGTTAAGGAGATAAAAAAGAGGACATATGGCACGTCTACAAGTGTTGTTATTTTGGAGTGCATAGAAAAAAAAAATGGCTTGTTTTTGCACAGGGTACTTCAAATTGCACAAGTTTTGAACTCTTGGGAGATGCATCTACATGTGTGCACAAGTCTGCAGAGTACTGGAAAAAAGATGTGTACTGTGCAAAATTGTAAATGTCACATGAAGGTCCAAACACATAAGACTTTAGAACCAGCCCTTTCATGAAGTTAAACTTTTGTCCTCAATCTCCTGAAATTCAACTTAACCTAATGTATGGCTTAAATTAATCATGAGAGCATTGGGACATTGTAGATGTTTTTATTACATATATCCCTTTTCTGTGGGTGAAACTTTTTTATTACAAAGTATAAAAAGGGTCCCATTAAAAGTATAGGATAAGATACAAAGTCTAAGCTCTGAGTTGATGTAAAATTCAATTCCTTTTGCAAAGTAAAATGGTCTTCTACCCTTACATATATATAGCCATTAAATAGTGGTGGTGGTGATTATGATGATGATGATCTTTGCCATAAGCTTTCATCTTTGGCAGAAGTCTAGGCAACACTTGTGCAAAAAGAGTAGAGATGGTCACTGACCCCCGTGTTTTGGTTTTGGATTCGGTTTTGGATCTGGATTACCGTCGTGTTTTGGTTTTGGTTTTGGTTTTGCAAAACCGCCATTGCATGTTTTGGTTTTGGTTTTGGTTTTGTTTGGTTTTGTTTTGCTATTTTTTTGGAAAATCCATGTTTTTGGGCCTAAATTAACCCAATTTAGTGCTCCAACTGTTTTAGAGACAAGTAATCTAATTGTTGAGGTAATAAATCATCCAAAAAAACAGTTTAATTCTTCGTTGGTAGGCCTATTCTACACACAAAACAGATTGTCTTCCTCTCCATCTATGCATATTGGCAATGCAGCCATCGTCTTTGAATGTATATTACACCCTACACTTATAGTTAAATATGTAAAGAAATGTAAAAAGCCAGTTTGGTTTCTGTCTCTCAAGGCCCCCCCTCCACTTGTATAAAATACCAAAAAATTCAGCCATTATAGACTGTCAAATATTAATTGACATGGAGAAAGCCAGTTTGGTTTCTGTCTCTCTAGGCCCCCCTCCACTTGTATAAAATACTAAAAAATTCAGCCATTATAGACTGTACAATATTAATTGACATGGAGAAAGACAGTTTGGTTTCTGTCTCTCTAGGCCCCCCTCCACTTGTATAAAATACCAAAAAATTCAGCCATTATAGACTGTACAATATTAATTGACATGGAGAAAGCCAGTTTGGTTTCTGTCTCTCTAGGCCCCCCTCCACTTGTATAAAATACCCACAAATTCAGCCATTATAGACTGTACAATATTATGAAAAATGGACAAAGCCAGTTTAGGGTCACTCTGTCTATGACACCCTACCCTTAAGGATAAATTGCCCTAACAGCAGCCTTTCAAGATGGTATGTGATATAGAAATGCCACAAGTCCCTTTCCTCTTTGGGGGTACATTGCACCCTACACTTACATAGAAAGTTTTAAAAAGATGTTATTGGCATCATCTTCAGCTTAATCCTCACCCTCATCAGTGTGTACGTCATCATCACAGAATATCAATTCATCGCCGCTTGAATCCGCCATTAGAGAACAGTCAGTGCTTGGATGTCTTGGATGGTGAAGGCCTTCCTCGTGGAAGATGTAGTTCATTTTTATAAACATCATTTTCTCCACATTTTTGGGAAGTAACCTTCTACGGCGATCACCGACTAAGTTCCCTGCTGTGCTGAACACTCGTTCAGAGTACACACTGGAGGGTGGGCAGCTTAGGTATTGCAAAGCAAGTTTGTACATGGGTTTCCAAATGGCCTGCTTTTCTTCCCAGTAAGGAAAGAGACTGTCTGACATTTCCATATCAACTACCTCTTGAAAGTAATCCTCCACCATCCTTTGCATGTTTATACTCATATTGGATGGAGTTATGGGCAAAGTGACACATTTTGAAAAATCCTTCAAACCAGCCCAGATGTTAAATTGTTCTGGTCTGCCCCCTGTGTCTTCCCTGCTTCTTTTTTGAAAATTTAATTTTTTACGAGCAACAGCTTGAGAAAGTGAAGGAGGACACGTTGTCAAGCCGAGGCCCAGTTCAGCGGCCAACTTGCTGAGCAATAGCTCCTTGCAAAAGTTCACATCTCGCTCATTTACAAGTAAAGACTCAATGTAGGTTTTAAACCTTGGATCAAGCACAGTGGCCAAAACGTACTGATCCGAGTTCAAGATCTTAATAACTTGAGGATCATTGTGAAGCGAATTAAGTACTTGATCGACAAGGCCAACATACTTTGCTGAATTGCTTGCTTTCAGCTCCTCCTTCATTTTCTCAAGCTGCTTTTCCAATAGTCTAATTAAAGGAATGACTTGGCTCAAACAAGCAGAGTCTGCACTCACCTCACATGTCACAACTTCAAATGGTTTCAGCACCTTGCACAGCACTGAAAGGATTCCCCACTGTGCAAGAGTGAAATACATCCCCCCTCCTTTCCCAATGTCATGGCTTGTGCAATATGCTTGGATGGCTTTGCGCTGTTCCTCCATCCTCTGAAGCATGTACAGGGTGGAATTCCACCGAGTTACCACCTCTTGCTTAAGTTGGTGGCAGGGCAAGTTAAACTGCTCTTGGAGCTGCTGTAATCTCCTACATGCTGTGGCTGAATGCCTGAAATGGCCTGAAATTTTACAGGCCACTGAAAGCATCTCCTGCACCTCACGGTTATTTCGTAGGAAGCTCTGCACCACCAAGTTGATGGTGTGAGCAAAACAGGGAATATGTTGGAAATCACCCAGCTGTAATGCTCGCACTATATTGTTGGCGTTATCTGAAATGACATACCCTGGGGAGAGTCCGAGTGGTATAAGCCATGCATCAATCACATCTCTCAGTTTGCGTAACAAATTGTCAGCCGTATGCCTGTTAGTGAAGCCGGTGATACAAAGAGTGGCCTGCCTGTGACAAGTGTTACGTAGTGGTGTACATGCTGCTGCTGTTCCTACTGGTGAAGGTGAATGACCAACCCAGTGGGCTGTCACAGTCATATAGTCTTTGGTTTGGCCACTTCCACTTGTCCACATATCTGTGGTTAAGTGAACAGTGGGCAGAATGGCATTTTTCAGCGCAATCTCTACATTTTTACACACTTTTTGGTATAGTTGTGGAATAGCTTTACGGGAGAAATGGTGTCGCAATGGAATTCTGTAACGCGGACACAAAACCTCAATTAACTGTGAAAAACCAGCTGCGTTTATTGTGGAGATTGGACGCAGATCTAACACTAACATTGCAGTGGCGACTGGGTGACTGCTGTCATATTTGCTTCCCCTCGCAAATGATTGTTTCACAGTTAATTGCTGAAATGTAGGACTGCTCAATTTATTAACCTGCCTCTGGGATGATGATTCACCCCCAGCAGCAGCAACAGCAGCAGCAGGACTAACGGTTTCTTCAGAGGAATCAATAATAGTGCCGGAGTCATCTAGCCTTAAGTGGGATGCCGGGCTAACTCCGAGCGCTACTGAGGATATTGATGAGGATGGTGTGGTGGGTGTGTTTTGTAGCCGTCGGTATGTCGGTGAGCGGAGGGTCTTAGCTGATGAGGGAGTGCTTGTATTCTTTTGGGAAGAACTTTCAGCTTTTCCCAACACTTTGCCATGAACTCTCGTTAAATGGCGTAACATAGACGAGGTTCCAAGATGGTTAAGGTCCCTCCCTCGACTGACTGTGGCTTGACATACACTACAAATGGCTATACAATTGTTTTCTGGATTTGGGTAGAAATAATTCCACACATAAGAAGTGGATTTTTTTGTTTTATGCCCAGGCATGACAATGGCCTTTTTCTTGTCACGTGCCAGAACTGCTGCCACTGGTGCAGGACTTACACTAACAACCTCATCCTCATCAACATCCTCATTAGCGCCCTCGTCGCCTACACAAATCTCCCCCTCATCCTCTTCTAATTCCAAAGTGGCATCCTCAATTTGGGTATCACCGGCTAAACTCGGGCTATTAAGGCACACATCAGCAGAATGCTCACGATTAGACATCCCACTGTTGGATGGACTCTCCACAGCGATTGTTGTCATTTGTGAATCAGAGCAAAATATTCTCCTGTAATACCTCACTGTTATCTTGCAGCTCAGCTTTGACGCGTAACAGTAGTTGTGCACCAATTGTAGGCTGGGTAACTTTTTGGGATCTGCCACTAATAGCCAAAGGTGAAGGCCTCATTCTATCTTTGCCACTGCGTGTGTAGAATGGCATGCTTGCAATTTTTTTTTTATCGTCACTTAACTTTTGCTCAGTTACACTTCTTTTTCGCTTCAATACAGTAAAAAAATTTTTGGTTTTTGTTTTTTGCACTAATTTGAAAACACTCTGTTGTTTGACATCGCCTTGGCCAGATGACGTACTGGGAACACTAACATCAGGACTGGTGACAGAACCTGGTTGCTCATTCAGATCATATGTGGACTGCTTTGAATCCATTCTGAGCGCAAACCACTGGGGAGTGCTAAAAATTATTTGGTAGAGACTGCTGACAGATATGACTTTTGACAGCCAGAAATTTTAATGCACAATTAGTGAGGACACCCCAAAAGCACTGAGGAGTGCTAAAAATTATTTAGTAGATACTGCCGACAGTTATAACTTTTGACAGCCAGAAATATTAATGCACAATTAGGGAGGACACCCCAAAAGCACTGAGGAGTGCTAAAAATTATTTAGTAGATACTGCTGACAGATATGACTTTTGACAGCCAGAAATATTAATGCACAATTAGGGAGGACACCCCAAAAGCACTGAGGAGTGCTAAAAATTATTTAGTAGATACTGCTGACAGATATGACTTTTGACAGCCAGAAATATTAATGCACAATTAGGGAGGACACCCCAAAAGCACTGAGGAGTGCTAAAAATTATTCAGTAGATACTGCTGACAGTTATGACTTTTGACAGCCAGAAATATTAATGCACAATTAGGGAGGACACCCCAAAAGCACTGAGGAGTGCTAAAAATTATTTAGTAGATACTGCTGACAGTTATGACTTTTGACAGCCAGAAATATTATTGCACAATTAGGGAGGACAACCCAAAAGCACTGAGGAGTGCTATAAATTATTTAGTAGATACTGCTGACAGTTATGACTTTTGACAGCCAGAAATATTAATGCACAATTAGGGAGGACACCCCAAAAGCACTGAGGAGTGCTAAAAATTATTTAGTAAATACTGCTGACAGATATGACTTTTGACAGCCAGAAATATTAATGCACAATTAGGGAGGACACCCCAAAAGCACTGAGGAGTGCTAAAAATTATTTAGTAGATACTGCTGACAGATATGACTTTTGACAGCCAGAAATATTAATGCACAATTAGGGAGGACACCCCAAAAGCACTGAGGAGTGCTAAAAATTATTTAGTAGATACTGCTGACAGTTATGACTTTTGACAGCCAGAAATATTAATGCACAATTAGGGAGGACACCCCAAAAGCACTGAGGAGTGCTAAAAATTATTTAGTAGATACTGCTGACAGTTATGACTTTTGACAGCCAGAAATATTAATGCACAATTAGGGAGGACACCCCAAAAGCACTGAGGAGTGCTAAAAATTATTTGGTAGATACTGCTGACAGATATGACTTTTGACAGCCAGAAATATTTATGCACAATTATGGGGGACACCCCAAAAGCACTGGGGAGTGCCAAATATTAAGAAAAAATAATAAACCTCTATCCTCCTCTCTGCACTAGCGATTTTGGTTAGAGCAATTGCAAGAACAATATTGTATTCTCTGTCCCTGCTCTAATTAGCCTATGACTACACCCTGCTCTCTCCATCTGTCAAATGGCTATGGATTGCTGTGGAGGCGTGTATTTATAAAGTTGAAGTATCGCGAGAACCGAGCCCCGAGATCCGACGACGTCACGATGACGTTCGGCCTCGATTTGGATTCGGAACGGGCGGGAGAGTACCGAGCTGCTCAGCTCGGTACTCGGATACCCAAAGTTCGGGTGGGTTCGGTTCTCGGAGAACCGGACCCGCCCATCTCTAAAAAAGAGTCACACAGGGAAACTGAAGCTGATTTTCACTACATATTAGACATTTCGCAGACTCTAGCACCAGCTTGAATCTCAACTACTTTTTGTGCTCCATCTTGATATATATATATATATATATATACATTTAAAATTAAAAAAATATAACACCAATGTTCTTTTACTTTCTTGAATACTCTAATACATACATGAAATTCAAACTAGCAGTCCAGTCTGAGGGGAGAGGTAAAAGTTCAAATAAGTGTATAAGTATAGTAATAAGTATATAGTTGTCAATGTTATGTTTGATTTTCTAGAGTAAGAGCACCTCTTGTAATCATGCAATGTCTCTCTCACGTGTGTGAGAAATGATTTGAAATGAGTGCAGCCAGAACGTCATCTAGCTAAGTAGAGCACTAAAATGTTGAGTATTTAAGTATTTAATCTCTGTATTTAACCTGAGCCAACTCCTGCATGCCAATATGTACACACATTTAGAGTGGGAAAGGTTAGGCAACATGTAGACAATCTGAGCAGCTAAACATTTACACATCGTATTGTGCACTCCTGTTAAATTGGTGGGTGGTGATTGCAGTGCCAATGTACCTGTATATGAAATTAAGTCCATTTTGTTTGTATAAAATCTACATTTCCATACTACGCATGCACTTGTCACTCCTTGCTCTTAGAGAGGCAGTATTCGGCTGGCCAAGTATATAGGCCAAGTACAATAAATGGTGGAAGAACCTGCACATATGTCTGGCATATATGTTACGAGTGCTTGGTCCCTGATGCCTGATACATGCTGATGATGATTAGATGGCTGTGACATCATTGGAGGGTACAAGATCAGAGACATGGAAACATGTATTGTTGGTACAGAAAAAAGAGGAGAAAGAATCTGAAAAGGATTTCTATTTTGGGCAAACTATGGCAAGCTTAAATGAAAACTAGCACATGCTTGTTGGGCAAACAATTGGTTCTGGTGATCAATTACAGTGTCTTTTTAAATGGCAGAATGACCACAAAAAGAAAAATTATAGTAATTATTTAAAAGCTCGGGATTGAGATCAAAAGCATGCAATATTTTCCCAGGAGAGATTTTCCAAGAGAAATCAGCTATAATACAGGAAGCATCTATGACATGTGGTTCTTGTTGATCTACTTGCCCTAGCAGAATTTTAAACTAAGATATAAAATAAGCTCTAATGTTTGTGGACCATCTACTGTGCAGCCTGAAGATAATGCAGAATGTTATGACCTGTAGATACAGTACTAAGAATACATGACCCATTCAGATGATGTATCCCTGTTACAATCTGAGGGTAAAAGGCCTGTATATTCCTGATAAGCACTGGCAGACCAGAGGCGCGAAGTCTAACTCGCAGGTCTCGGCCCCCTGAACTGTCTCAGGAAGTAACACAGGTCTCAAGGAGTAAAATTGTCCCAAAAGAGCATTACAGAAGTGATAATAACGGTGGAGTCAAATGTGTAAATGCACACAGATAACAGGCTGACAGGATCTAGTACAATAAGTAAGCAAGGGTACTGACCAGTTAGGATCAGATACTTGGGTAGTCAGACAATGCGTAGTCAGGCGAGCCAGGTCCTGTACACAGGTGATTTAGTAAGCATAGTCAGACGAGCCAAGTTTGGTACACAGATGATCCAATAAAGCTTAGTCAGCCAACCCAAGTTCGGTACACAGATTATCCAGCAAGTGTAGTCAGACAAACCAAATTCAGTATACAAATGGTCCAGCAAGCGTAGTCAGACAATCCAGAAATGGTACATAGAGAATCTAGCAAATACACAACTCACAGAGAGCAGGGCACCCAGATGATACAGGAGTCAGATGTTAGTAACAAAGCTGCACTGACACAGAACAAGTGTCAGTGGTGAGTTATATAGAGGAGCTTAAAATAGGCTGCCCCAGCAGCCGAGTCATGTGACCCCACTACCCAGAAGTGTTGATCGCGGCAGTGCGAAACAGCGCTGGAATGGGGAAACAGGTAAGAGCATTACAGTAGCCCCCGTCATACGGTCTGATTCTGGACACCCTAAAAGGGTTTGTTGGGAAATTTCTTGTGAAATTGATTAAACAATTGAGTGGCATGAATATCTGAAGCTTTAATACAGGAACGCTCCTCTGGCCCATAGCCTTTCCAGTCCACAAGAAATTGTACAGAACCTCTGCTACTGATGATGATGTAACATACATTGCTGGATAACCGGAGGTGGAGTTTTTCCAGGAGTAGAGAAATGGTTTTTAACAACCGGCTTTAAGAGAGATATATGAAATATATTAGGGATCCGCAGAGATGGAGGAAGTTATAGTCTAAAAGCTACTGGATTAATGACATTGGAAATTTGAAAAGGTCCAATGAATTTGGGTGCGAACTTCATACTGGGAACTTTTAAACAAAAATTCTTAGTAGACAACCAGACTTTATCTCCAGGTGCTAAAGTCTCTTTGGCATGGGTAGAAGAGTTTTTTAGGTTGATCTTCATCTGTGTGCAGATAAGAGAAAAATTGCCTACTAAGGAATCTACTGCCGAAACAGAAGAAATAGGAGCTTGAGAAAAGGTTGACAGGCATACATGAATAAAAAAGGGCAATTTGCCTCGTGAAAATGGTTACTATGAGTGAATTCTGCCCAGGGTAGTAATTCAACCCAATCTGACTGGTGAGCAGATACATACATTTGAAGAAACTTTTTGAGTTCTTGGTTGGATCGTTCAGTGAGCCCATTGAATTGGGGGTTATAAGCTGAAGAAAAATCAAGTTTAATTCCCAATTTAGAACAGAAGGCCCTCCAGAACCTTGAAATAAACTGTGACCCAAGGTCGGACACAATGTGTAGAGGACAACCATGCAAATGAAACACTTCTTTAATAAAGAGATCAGCCAAAAGGAAAGCAGACAAAAGTCCTTTGAATGGTACAAAATGAGCTACTTTTGAAAAACTATCCGTTATAACCCAGATGGCAGTATAAGATTTGGATGGAGGCAAATCGGTAATAAAATTCATGGAAACTGAAGAGACCAAGGAACTTCAGGAATGGGTAAGGGAATGAGTCCAAAAGGTTTGGCTCGACACACCTTATGTTGGGCGCAAACAGAACATACAGAAACAAAATTCTTTACATCCTTTAAGCAAGATGGCCACCAATAATAGCGGGTGAGAAGTTCTCCAGTCTTCCTTATTACAGCGTGGCCAGAAAAATGGGAGGCCTAACATAATAACTTGTAACAAAGTTGTGGTAGGATAAATGTCTTGCCGGGTGAACAAGTGAAACTTTTTAGAGGAGTGGAAGCCAAGATACAATTGGGATACAGAATAGGCTTGATCTCCTGGGGGGAGTCTTGGCCATCCGGGCTGAAAGACCTGAAAGGCACATCTGCCTTCTTGTTCTTAGATTCATGCCGAAATGTCAAATTTTGAAAAGAACAATGACCATCTGGCCTGATGAGGATTCAGGCATCTGGCAGAATGGAGAGAGAGAAGTTTTTTTGTAATCTGTATAGATTGTTACTGGGAATAGAGCCCCTTCTAGAAGGTGTCGCCATTCAGAAAGTGCTAACTACATAGCTAGTAATTCTTGATAACCAATTCCATAATTTCTTTCAGCAGGAAATATACAGAAGAAGAACTCACAAGGATGTAACTTCCTCAAGGGACCTCGTTGAGACAAAACTGCACCAGTGTTTTAAGAAGAGGCATCAATCTCAAGGAATAAAGGAAGTTGAGGATCTGGTTGACGAAGGATAGGGGCTGAAGTAAAGAGAACTTTAAATTGATCAAAGGCTTTCAGAGCCTCAGGAGGCCAAACCTTAGTATTCGCCGTCTTCTTAGGGCTTAAATGGGCGAAATGATAGAAGAAGAATGGCTGCTACCCATCATATCCACGGGTTATCCAGCAATGTATGTTACATCATCATCAGTAGCAGCTATTTCTATAGAGGCACTAATGCCATAGCGCTGCACAGAGAACTCACTCACATCAGTCCCTGCCTCATTGGAGCTTACCGTATATATACCCTAACATACACACACACATTGAACATAATTGTAATTAATACAATTATAATATAAATGCATAATACATCTTTCTTTTAATTTTAAACACTTTTTGGATTGATTTAAAATGTGTGCCACACATTATTTTTTCCAACCAGGGATTTCTTAAAATGATTGAATTTGCATTAAGTGGACACTAACTGAGAGAGTCCATTTGCAATTTTATATGCTATAGGTGCTACTATATTGTTAATTACAATGAGTGGGAAACCAGCAAGACATTTCTGGAAACTTGCAGTATTGATTAATGAAATATTGATGAAAATGTGTTTTGTTTGATAATAATTGACACTGCTATTTGTTCTTGCAGAATGGGTTAGAAATTTATATGGGAAAATGCATGCTGTCATTGAACAATTGAATAAGAAATGGTTTGCTGAGCATTCAAAGAACTATGAACAAATGAACAAGTATTCACCTTTCTCCAAGCATTTATCTTTTTTCTAGGTTTTGATTTAGATAATTAGTTTAAGATGTATCATTGGCTTAGGAGGAATCAGACATCATAAGATGTACCATCATCTGAGATAGATCTGGAGTCCTGAAATACTCCAAAAATGGTAAAATGGGGAAGAAATATGTAATTTTCTTTATTGCTGCATGGGTAAACAATGTGAAAATTATTTCCATTCATTATACATTATAAGATAAGAAAAATTGTGTACCTACCTAACAACATATTAGAGAACAGGGAGTGATAATTATGGGATTTTGCAGTTTATTTTGTATAAAGTATTATAATAATAGTGTTCATAGTTGTAGTGATTGTAGTGCTTACATTGCTGTTTAGTTGTTTAGTGAAGATGTGTAATAAGGAGTACAGAGTCTGAATAGCCCATAGAACATGTATAATTGAGAGACCCTTAGAGAATTCAGGCACTAGCTAAGCAAAATGAATTTCACCTTCAAAAGGGGGGCATTGTTAGCCGAAGAGATTCCATTTTGAGTGATTAAAGCTGCAATACCTTTTGTTACCACTATCAAATCATAAAGATTGTGTAGGCTAAAAAGGAATCTTAGGAATGTTCCTTAAATGGAAATCTTTAAATAACTAAGTGATTGGTTATACATATGATGCTGCGTGCTATATAGATAATTGCAATTGGAGTGTGGTGCTGTCATGAGGTGCGCCGGTGCCCCAAGCCGCTTCGACTCACCTCTTTCTTCTCAGATGTGTCCCAGCCGTCACAATGGCGACTATGCCTCCACTTCCACTTCCGTCCACGCCATTACCAGGGCAACGGCCAGAATGCTCTTTTCAGATAGCACAGCGTCCCGGCATGTTAAGCAGCCAGGCGCATGCGCAAAATAGCTAATTAATTAAACAGTCTGCTGAGGCTGATTGTGAGCCACTGTGCCTCCTCTTTTCTGATTGTTCCATCAATGTATTTAAGGCAGGGAGGACTTAGCCTCCCTGCCGCTTATAGTGTTCCAGTCCTGCAGAAAGTGCTGATCAGCTTTCCTGTTAAAGTGAATATCCTGTTATTAGTGATCTGATTTCTTTTGTGACCTTTGGCTTTTCCTTGGACACTGCTAGAAGTTCTGTGCACCTTGACCTTTGCTTGTATCTTGGGTTTCCACGTTTGCAGCCTGTCAAGCCGTGAGTATCTGTTAATGCCATTTGGCCTATGTAATGCCCCCTTGGTTTTCCAGGACCAATGATGTTCTCCCTGAATTCCTAGGTCATTTCATTGTGGTGTACCTGTACAATATTCTAATCTATTCACAGTCCCTTGATCAGCATTGTCTTCATGTTAAGAAATTCCCTTTTTAAAACTCAGAGAACACCAACTTTTTACTACGATGGAAAAATGCGAATTTGAAGACCATAAGGTGTCTTTTCTTTGATATGTGATTTCCTCCGCTGGGTTCTACATGGAACCTCGTAAGGGTCAGGCAATTCTTGTCATTCCTCAATCCACATGTCTCCATTCTTTTGCAAACTTTGTTTCCATTCCAGGGCTAACCCTCTCTCCCTCATTATTTCTTCTGGTCATACTGGAATCAGTTCTACTACCTCGTGGCTTAGAGCCATCTGGAAAGATGTCCACTCCGCCTTGCTCCAGGCTTCTTTCAGATCCAAGTCTTTGTCGGATCCACATCGTAGAGCTTGCTAGTTTAACATTGGTGATAATGTTTGTTTCTCCACCCGAAATATGAAGCTCAGGCAGCCCTGTAGAAAACTCATGCCTAGTTTCATTGGACCTTTTACCATTGCTAAAAAGGTTAATCCCGTCACCTTCAGGCTAAGGATACCTCATTCTTTAAGGATCCCCAGTACATTCCATTGCTTCCTCCTGAAGCCAGCTATTTTCTCTAGCATCTTTAGAGCCCACGACCAATTGAGATTTCGCCCTGTCGACATAGATGGTTGTAAGGAGTTCTTTATGGAGAAGATTCTGGATTCCAAGAAAGTCCAAGGCAAACTCACTTCTTTGTGCATTGGAAGGCCTATGGATCGGAAGAACGAACCTGGGTTCCGCGAAAATATACACATGCTTACAGACTCATCAGGGACTTTTCAGATGCTTTTCCGGGAAGCCAGGTTATCGGGGTTCCTTGACCCCTCCTCAAGGGGGGGCATTGTCACGAGCTGAGATGGTGCCACAAGCCGCTGCAACTCACAGCTGCATCCTTAGCTGCATCCTGGCCATCACAATGGCGACCAGACCACTACTTCCACTTCCGTCCACGCCATTACCAGGGCAACGGCCGTGATGCTCCTTTCAGATAGAGTAGCGTCACGGCATGTTAAGCAGCCAGGCGCATGTGCAAAATAGCCAATTAATTAAGCAGAATTCAGAGGCTGATTGTGAGCCTCTGTGCCTCCTCTTTTCTGATTGGTCCATCAATGTATTTAAGGTAGGGAGGTCTCCCTGCTGGTTATAGTGTTCCAGTTCTGCAGAAAGTGCTGAGCAGCTTTCCTGTTATTGTGAATATCCTGTTATACCTGATCTCATCTACCGTAGTGACCTTCAGCTTTTCCTTGAAACTCGCTAGAAGTTCTGTGCCCCTTGACCTTTGCTTGTGTTTTGGTTTTCCTGCCTGTCCTGACCTTTTGGCCTGTTTTTTGGTATACCTGCCTGCTACGGACCCACGACCTTCTGCCTGTCGCTGACACCCGCCTCCAGTTTTCTGGTTTTCTCCTTGGTGCACTATAGTTAGTTTGTGATAAGCTACTACTTCTATAGAGCTAAGTCCTGGGGGCAACCGTGTACCTCCGAACAAACCAGTTCTATGGGAAAGGCGGCTGCTATAGTAGGTTATCTAAACAAGCCGTGAGTCATAACAGGTGCTTCATTGTAACCAGCTAGCTTTATTTTGTAGCATATGCCACATTTATTTTACCTTCCCGCTTGATGCATGCATACTTTGCTAATATTGGATGTAATAAAAGCCGTCTTGATTGTACATAGTGGAGTATCTTCATTATTGGGTAAGAAGCAACCCTGAAATTTACACTCACTATCCACACATCTGGAAACGTTGCCAGTGAAAGATATAATCCCAGCAGTTATAGATCTGCCAACAGGGTGCTTATTCATACATTTATGCATTTTACCCTTGCTGTACAGCACTCCGGAATCAGTGGTACCTTATAAATAAATCATGATGATGCTATTTAGGCAAATAATAAAATATCATGTTTATTAGATTTTGAGATAAAAAAAAAATCTAATTCTGCTTTAGTAATAATTCTGTTGCAATTCCTCATCCAAATATCATTGAACATGGCATTAAATTCTATTGCAGGATCCTTATCAATCAATTATGAATCAATTGATAAACTTTAATTATGTTAAGGATCTTGTCACATTCTTCATTGTATGTTTCCATATGAAGTATTATTATAGTCTCTCTTCCATTCACCAGCTTCCTTTACTATAATGTTCTTATTCTCCTTAAACTTGTTTCTCTGCCTGAGAAAGATTGCAATGTGTCTCTATTTAAGGTATGAGTATTTTATTTATATAATGTAGTTCCATTTATTGGAAACGCTCAATATATGATCCATTTGTCCATATGGGTCATACAAACAATATTTATTTTATTTGTTGTACATATTTGACTGTCATCTTCCATTTCTGTTATATAGCAATATGGAATGTTTTTCTTTTGCATTTTTATTCATCAGGATTTTTTTTTTAGTGGCTTAAAATAAATGTATTTAAGTTTAGAAACAGATAACATTTATTGCAAATTTAAGTCCCTTAATTAATAAATTTACTTGTTGCTTTGTTAACCTATGCTTTGAGAGATTATTTATGCCTAAATCAATTAATGATTTGTTTTGCAATACTTTAGTATTAGATGTTGCCTTACCTCTTCTACATAATTTTCTAATCTGCTATTTAAATGTCTTCTTTTTAAATGACTATATGAGGATCAAAGACATTTCGTTTTTTATCCACTCTAAAAAAGGTGTTTTAGGATTATCAATATTTCTACCGATCCCGTTATCTTCTGTGCAATTTCTATCCTCCATTATCTTGTCCAATTTATCAAACTTACTATGTACGCAACTGAAAATTATATCACATGTTGTATACTAATACTGTACTATTATTTTCACCATGTGCTTTATGATTTGCTTGTATCTGATTATGCCCATTCTTTTTGTTATCTTATTATAATATATTTTTAGAATTATGCAACACCTTTGTTTATGCTGATCCTGTTTTATACCTTCATGAGTTTTCACTCTCGTAGGTGTTAGAAATGTATTATGTTTAAATCACCCCAATGAACTCTCTCTATCTTTTTGATATATGTTATCATTTTTCCATCCATACATCCGACTTTGCAGTTAATCGAATGAATCCTTATAAAACTTGTGTTTTTTTCTGTAGCATAATTTCAATTTCAGCAATGTTTAGATGTATGGATAGCACCTTATCAAGGTACTCTAACAAATATGATTTCACATAAGGTAATATAATATATTTAGATGTATATACTTGTATAGAATTTTCCAAACCATGAAAAACAACTGGGGGTAAATGTAGCGGGTCCGTCAGATCGCTTGACATTTTAAATATGCCCTTCATAATCGCAGAATATTGGGGATTGGGCGGATCCGCTGCTTAATATATTTACCCCCTTAAGTCTTTTTTCTTTAAGTATAAGTATATATGTTTAATAAAGTGTATAATAATTAGTAGAAAAGATTATTAGAAAACACTTTAACATAGGAATCCCTCATCTATCTATAGTTATTCTAAGCATGCAGTGTATATGCTTATGTGCCCATGTGGAACACAATACATTGGGTGAACAAGAAGGGCTTTTACAAGAAGGATCAACAAGGTCTCTCTATCTGTGAGATGCCTCTACTGATTGTCTGACTATTAAATAAGCAGACTTACTGGCGCTTAAATCATTTGGGTTAGGGAGCTCCTCATAAATTTTGCATCGCGTATATATGTTTGTTTATTTTTGTTTTGAACAGAATTACATCAGATAAATAAAAGAACAAGATTTCAGGTAAGTATTTATTAGGGACGCTACAGAAACAAAATACGGGAGCAATAGTATAACAAATAATAATGTAAAAAATTAATTATTTATTTCTTGCCCCAAGGACCCACAATTATTGATTTATTTTACTAAGGGGGCAATATTATTTCTTTATTCTACTAAGGGGCAATGTTATTTATAATACTAAGGGGCAAAATTATTTCTTTATTATTATTATTATTATTATTATTAATTTTTATTTATAAGGCGCCACAAGGTGTCCGTAGCGCCGTACAGGGACAAACAAATTACAATACAATGGGAGACAGTACAGTACAGTAAACAGTAAGCACAGTAACTCAATAAGCTCAATGCACAGCTAGAGAGGGCGGGGAAGGGGGAGGGAGGATCCGCAAATGATGGGGCCCAAGAAGGAGGGCACGGAAGACAGGGAGACCCCTCGAGGAGGAGGACTAAGTAGCTGGAGAGCAGAGTTAGAAGTGGTGGAAACAGGAGGAGAGATGGCCCTGCTCAGAAGAGCGTACAATCTAAGGGGAGGGGTGGACAGACAGAGAGACGCAGGGGAGAGAGGGAGAGTAGGGGAACGGAGGCAGAAGATAAGGTAGGAAGTTAAGTGGGAGACAGAAAGGCTTTAAGAAAAAGGTGAGTTGTTATTATTATTATTATTCTACTAAGGGTCAATGTTATTTATTATACTATCGACCTACTCATATTTATTTGTTATAGTAAGGAAGCCAACATTTATAGCAACACTTATAGTGCACACTTGTGGCACTACAAGTTTCCAGCATGTACTGCTGCCCATGTACATGCTGGTGCTTGTAAATTTTACAAGTGCCAATATACAATAACAGTCATGAACTGTGAGTGCATGCTGGCACTTAAGGAGCCACAAGTGCTTGCACTCTTTTTTACACTAATACCCTGGTACTCACCAGGCAGGGATACCAGGAGGAGCCTAGTGCAATATTACATTGGCCCACGCCTCTTTAGGCCATTCATTTGTTGGGCCACTCTAGAGGTCTAGGCTCGATGCTGAGTAGCACAGGTTGTTAGAGAAAGAGACTTTGCTTTTCCTTTTATTTTCCTGTCATTTCCTTGTCCCAAGACTAAAAAAGCTGCCTTTATTTCTTGAGTGATTATTTGAGGTTTTGCAAATGTTAACTTGCATGCCTGTATACCTGTCATTTAAAAAATCATGATGGCAATTTCAATTAGTGCTGTTTAAAAACATGCAATGTAATGTGTGGTTTGGCCGTTAGTACATCATGTATTTTCAAAACCATACATAAAATCATCAAAAAATTTGCAATTTGGCAAACCCGCACTTCAGTAAATATACCTGTGGCCGGGTATCGAGTAACGCGGCGGCCAACTTGTAATGGACTCCAGCGCCGAGAGGGTTAATAGTCGGAACTGGAGGAGTTAAATCCCTGGCACTAGGCGCTGCGTGAACAAACAGTCTTAAATTTTTCTTTAGTTAAAATAAAAAAAAGTATTTTGACATGGGCGCTGCAATGACGGGTGTGTAGTAACCAGAGCAGCAGCAGTGTAATTGTTAAATCACGGTGCTAGGCACCGGGAAGTGAAGAGTAGCTATATGTATTTAAATAAATAAATGTAAATGTTTAAGATGTGTATAGGTGCTGCAGTGCTGTTAGAAAACCAGCACGCAGCGCTGAATGGGTTAACTCCCGGCTTCATTTCTAATGTGTATAGTGTATATGTGTATTTAAATTTAAGATGCATGTCTATATGTGTATATAAAGAGAAAAAACTACTAACCCTGTCCCTGGTGGTCCAGCGGGGCTGCAGGGGCAGCCCTGTATCCTTCACCCCCTGGCAGCCACCTTCAGTGGCTGCCGGAGAGACTTCCACACCAGCCTCCTGGAATCAAATATATCCAGGAGGTGCAGGGGTTCATTCCCTGTCTCCAGGTCCAGGGGTCACTGGAGGCTAAATTGCATACCTGAGCTCAAAAAGGTTCAGCTAGCGGCAGTCAGGGACTGCTGCCCCGGAACCTGGTCCCTCTCCCTCTGGTACTATTTTTGGTCAGGGGGTAGAACCAGATCCCAAAGCAGGGTCCCTGGAGGTAGTTTTCGGTGGGAGATTAAAAAGATAAATCTCTCGCCTCAGACAGACAGGCACCAGGGAGAAAAGTGGGCTGAGCCACCATATCCCTGGCAGCTCGTGGACAGGGGGGAAGTATACCTTCCCCTTCCACTAGACTTTATGTAAATAGGTGCTAACCTCTAGGCTGTTTTACGTTCAGGCTGCATGAATCAGTCCAGATTTGTTAAAGGGACAGAAGAATGGATTACCTCCTGCCAAGCTAGTCTCCAAAAACTGTTTAAAATTATCACTGGTTTGCGTTGAAATGTATAGGTACCTTAAACCAGTGTGAACTGTCCTTATCAGGACACTTGAACTAATAAACATCACTTGCTTAAAGATCCTGCTTTGACAACTTCTTCCCTGCTGTATGTCCTGTGACCTACATATTAGACCCAAATCTAATCTGTTTTCAGCTGTTCTGCGGTTGGACCCAGTTTTCCAGTACCAACACTTTGCCTGCTACCCAGCAGCTCTGGCCAGTGTGATAGGCCAGGGGTACCATCCACAGCAACCTTGATCTAAAGGCAAGAGGTCAGGGGTGTCAACCCAGGTGTACCAGCAAGGGGGTACACTAGCAGTAACAATTACCCAGAAGGATGCAATTCTGGATGCCGCTAAGGAGTCCAGTGGTGGCAGCAGTTTACGCCCCTCCTACTGAGGATAAATATATTAGAGGGCACATTTGGGATAAAGAAAGGAGATGTTGGCAAGGCAAGCTCAACCAGTCTCCAGCAACACAACAGACAGGGTGGCATAGGCAGTCCATCCTGTCACAATGCGCATAAGGTTAATTTACAAAAGTGAAAACTCAGAAGCACAAATGTTACTTTGTGGTGTCACATTTCAGATCAGTGGTGTTTCTTGCAGATTACAGATTAAGCAGTTTACTTTTGCACATTCTCAGGTGCCATTTCCCTGGGTTTCTTTTTATAAAAATAAGATATTTAATAAACACTGACCCAAAGTTAAGGTTAATTTACCACATAAATAACCTTTATGAGGACACTCTAAGGAGAAAAAAAATGTAAATGTTTAAAGGAGTTGTTTTAAAGTAGCCATATTTTGAATCTTAATGTAGTATTTTTATTGTTTTTTTCTGTGAATTTTCTGTGAATTTCAACAGATTGATTGTGAGTGTGAGAACACAAAGTGGGCACGCACTTGGAGGACAAGTAGGTGCACATACTTACATCAAGAAGCATTGTGGGTTCTTAATTTATATAAAGTTTTTTTTAATTGATATTAATACAGTGCCTCAGTGTGCAGTAGAGTCCATTCACTGGTAGACCAGTGTAGAAAATAGTCCTTGACTGTGGATCAGTAGACAATACAGGTTCCTTTTCCCAATGGGTGGTTTAATGGGGTACAAACCGAAGCCCTCCCTTCAAGTTGCAGAGCCTCAACCAGAATAAAAGCTCTACTTCTTCTCCTACTTTGAACTCAGAGTGGAATGGAAGACAGAAAACTGAATGCTATCAGTCAATAAATCTGGCTGGTCAATGTGCAATAAAGTCCATTCCTTAATTGCTAGGGGACAATAGGACCCACTTACTGGTAGCCTGTGTATAATAGAGCACATTACTTGTTGGCTCAGTATTCAATAGAGCCCATTCCCTGGTGGCCAGTGTAAACTATAGTGCATTGCCTGGTGGTTATTGTGCAATAGAGTCCACTAACTGGTTGCTCACTGTCCAATAGAACCAATTACCTGGTAACCCAGTGTACAGTAGAGGCCATTCCCCTGTGGTCCAATGTAGAAAAATGTACTTACATTGGTGGACCAATGGAGAATGCAGCGGTCTTTCTCCAAAGGGTGTGCTAAGGTGAAAGAAACCTGAGTGCTCCCATCAGGTCACAGAGCCTCATCCAGACTATTGGCTGATATTATCTCTTTTTCCTCTCCTACTTTGAACTAAGGTTGAGTGGAAGACTGGAAACTGAATGCAGTAGTCAATAATAGAGGCAGAGAACCATCAGTTTTCTGTCTTGCACTGAGCTCCATTCCTAGTGCACGACAGAAAATTAAGTTGCTGATGACCAATAGAAAAGAAAGTTCTACTCTAGAGAGTAGCACTCCCAATGGGATCATGTTTTGGCGAGCATTATTATTATTTTTATTACTATTTTTTATTTATAGGGCACCACAAGGTATCCGCAGCTCTGTACAGAGTACAGGCAATGGATCATACAGGGTAGAACCATACAGAACAATAAACAAAAATACCAGGACTACAAAGCATCCAGCATAGCTTACACATTGTATATGGAGCAGTAGAGAGACAGGAAGGAAGAGGTCCTTGCTCATGAGAGCTTACCTCCTAAAGCGAGGGGAAACAGACATGAGGTACAATGGGGAGATAGAGGGGATCAATTGCAAGAGATGCGAGTGGCGGGTAGGGGAAGAGAGTTGATGGAGTCAGGCATGGAGAGCAGGTTAGGTGGATGGCTGGTAGGCTTTGAGAAAGAGGTGAGTTTTAAGTGCCCATTTGAAAGTGCACAGATTAGGGGACAGTCGGATGGAGCATTACAGGTCGTTCCAGTGGATTTGGGCAGCCCTGGAGAAATCTTGAATTCTGGAGGGAGAAGAGGTGATCAGCGTGGAGAGGCGACTGTCATTGGCTGAATGCAGGGAACGTGATGGGGTGTGAGTGGAGATGTAAGGGACAATGGAGTGGGAGAGGGAATTGTAGGAGAGAGTGAGGAGTTTGAAGAGGATTCTGTAGGGGAGAGGAAGCTAGTGTAATGCAAGGTAGAGTGGGGAGGCAGAAGAAGAGCGGCGGGAGAGGAATATTAGTCTCACAGCAGCAATAAATATAAACCTGAGGGGGCAAGGTGAGAGAGGGGGAGGCCAGTGAGGAGAAGGTTGCAGTAATCAAGATGGGAAATGATGAGTGCGTGGATAATAGTTTTGGTGGCATCCTGAGAAAGGAAGAGCCGGATACAGGTGATATTGCAGAGTTGGAAACAACAGGACTGGGCAAGAGAATGTAGAGGGCAAAGGAGAGGGAGGAGTCAAGGGTGACTCCCAGGCAGCGGATTTGGTGAACAGATGAGAGGGTAGTATTGTTAACAGTGATAGAAATATCAGGATGGAAAGAAGATCTAGAAGGAGGGAGGAAAACGAGCTCAGTTCTGCCGATGTTAATTTTGAGAAAACGTGAAGACATCCAGGAAGAGATGGTGGAAAGGCAGTCAGATACACGAGAGAGAAGCGAGGGGGAGAGATCAGGAGAAGAGATGTAGAGTTGAATGTCATCAGCGTAGAGGTGGTATTGAAGTGATTACATCACCCAGTGAGGTAGTGTAGTAAAGTGAAAAGAGTAGAGGTCCAAGAATAGAGCCCTGAGGAACTCCTACAGGGAGGGCAGGGGGGGGGAGTGAACCAGAAATGGATACAGATAAAGAGCAGTTGTCGAGGTAGGAGGTAAACCAATTGAGGACTGAGCCAGAGAGGCAGAGAGAAAGAAGAATCTGCAATAAGAGGGGGTGGTCGACGGTGTTGAAGGTTGCTGAGAGGTCCAGGATGATGAGCAGGGAAAAATGGCCCTTGGATTTAGCCGAGATAAGGTCATTAGTAACTTTGGCAAGGACGGCTTTAGTGGAGTGGAGGGGGCGGAAGCCAGATTGGAGAGGGTTAAGGAGGGAGTTGTCTGAGAGGTGCCTTGTGAGGCAGTTGCAGACTATCCTATCAAGTAATTTAGAGGCAAACGGGAGGAGTGAGATAAGGCGGTAGTTAGCGCGAGAGGTGGGGTCAAGATTGTTTTATTTTGAGAATGGTAGAGATAAGGGTATGTTTAAAGGAAGAGGGGACGATGCCAGTGGAGAGTGAAAGATTGAAGAGGTTAGCAAGGTAGTTGCCGGCAGTAGGGGAGAGGAAGTGGAGGAGGTGAGAGTGGATGGGATCCAGGTGGCAGGTAGAGGGGGGAGAGGAAAGAATGAGGGATTGGATTTCTTCACCCAAGGTAGGGCGAAAAGAGCTCCAGAGTTGGTTGTTAGAGGAAGGCGGAGGAGTAGGGGTAGCAGGAAAAACAGTCAAGGAGGAGATATCAAGTCTGATAGCCTCAATTTTGAAGAAGAAGAAGGAGGCAAAGTTGGTGGCAGAGAGGGAGAGTGGGTTAGGAGGGGGGAGGAAAGAGGAGAGAGTTGAATGTAGCAAAGAGGCGGCAGGGATTGGAGGACTGAAGAAATGAGGGATTTGAAGAAGGATTTTTTTGGCAAGGAACAGGGCGAAGCTGTAGGAGGAGAGGATAAATTTGAAGTGGAGGAAGTCAAACGAGGAGCGAGATTTTCCTCCAGAGGCACTCAGCAGCACGACTGCACTTCTGCAGGAAGCGGGTGAATTTAAAGTGCCAAAGTTGGGGTATCATGTGGTGACAACAGCCAGAAGAGGCGGGAGCAACATTGTCTAGGGCAGTGATTAGAGAGAGGTTGTAAAGAGAGGTCGTCTGGTCAGGGCAAGCCAGAGTGGGAAGAGGGGAAAACAGAGTTTCAAGAGAGGAGAATGAAGATGGGTAAAGAACATCAGGATTGAGCATAGTGAGGATAGTTTTAGGTGAAGGGGGAGCAGGGACGGAGGACAGAGATAAGGAAAGGAGATGGTGGTCAGATAGTGGGAAGGGAGATTTAGAGAAATCAGAGAAATCACAAAGATGTGAGAAAACGCGGTCAAGAGTGTGACCAAGACCATAGGTTGGAGAAGATGTCCACTGGGTAAGACCAAAGGAGACAGAATGGGCGAGAAGTTTGATGGAGGCAGGGTCAGTGGGGTTGTCAATAGTGATCTCCAAGTTTGATAAAGGGGAAGTCAGATGAAAGGTAGTGGGGAGCATCATGCATCCTGACATTCCTTTCTACATTGGGATACTGTAGCAGACACATGGTCTGCTAATGCTGTTTAGTTATAACTCTGATATCTGATGTGTTATATAATCAAATCATACCCATCAACATTTCCTACACAACCCCCTCCTCCTCCAAATAGCAAAAACTTCCACAATATCACAGCAGCAGATGTTCAATTAGTTGTATCAGAAACCTTACAGTACACATATCTTACATCCTGGGAGTATAAAGTGCAGGGGTAGGAGGGGAGAGTATCTCCCAAACCATGAAAGCTTTGCCATTTCTAACTATCTAGTGGATAAACGTAAATAAACTATATATGGGCCCTGGAGTATGCCACCATGTATGGTTGGCATATTGTCTGGCATAGATTGTTCATTCTGTCTACTAACATGTTTGATGAATTCTGCATTTTGGCATGGACTGATCATTGTGTATACTTGCATAGATTACTACATATCGATATGAAAGGGACATATTACATATCAGCATGAATGAGGCATAGTGTGTATTGACATGGATGTCCCATATTTAAAGAAGAGGTGTGGCTTACATGGAGCATTAAAAAAATTCTCATGAAAAAAGTTGCTATCTTTACTATTATGCATAGCTTAATTAATATTTGCATTAATTACAACTACATAAAAAACAAATATAGGCAATTATCTATTTGCTGCAATGTTTCAGACTTTCATTTCATTGAGTAGCTGAGTCGGTAATGAATGAAATGATACATATAACCTGGGAATACATAATTAAGCCTGCACTGCATACTGTAGTTGTGGGTGGGCATTCAAATGAAGGACATTTCACCATTACTTGTACTGGTTTGATGCCTTTCTGTCGTCCTGGACAGAATTTGGTATTTTCAATCCATTTTACACTAGGTCTGGGAAGCACTGTTTTTGTTAATGTATTTAACTTATAAAAGTCACTGCAAGTCAGCTTAAATGTTGCAATAATTTTCCTAATTTTTATTAGAAAACTATTCATTTGAATAATGTTATAAATATCCAGCTGAGAATACTAAGCAAATTTTAAGACCATAGTGTATGCTCTTCGTGTACTTATTGTTGTCCTATAAACCCACTATTTTCATTACTACAGATGATTTGTTAAAGTCAATAAAATATGGAGTATAAAACCACAGCTATTTATTTTAAGTGCCCTACTGCAAAGAATCCATTATGGGACTTTTTAAGTTCAATAACCTTGCAAAATAAACAATCCTTGCTGTATTAACACATTTCATATTGCTTTATAGTCTTAGGTGTTAACTCAAGAGATCCGATATTATTTATAATTAAGATTTCCCAGCCTTACTGCATTTGTTTGATACAGTATGTCCTCTATAAAATGTTTACATCTATAACTATATCATAGCAAAATATGAAAGTGGAATCTTAATTATTAGGTTAACAAAAATTATAATTAATAGAATATGTTTAGTGATTAATCCTGTTTCATAGAAGGGTTTTAGGTGAAAACTGGTCATATTTTTACTGCTTTTCCTATAATAAATATGTAACATTGCATTCTATAGTCACTGATTATTAATGTTAATTATTTAACATATTTTTTTACTACCCCAAATGTTAGAATTTGGGATGAGTCCTACTACAAATCACTCCTCTCCTCACTCCCCTAGTTCTTGAAATCACTGTTTTCAAATATAACAGCATAGGTCATTTTAATTCTGACTAGGACTTAACTAGACTTACTTGAACAGGTGTTGTAGCTCTGTAGATCAGCTAGATTTGTCATAGCTCTATCCCGCTGATGATGAAAATTTTGCTGAACATTATGATGTAGAATGCATTGATAACATATGCTAAGGGATGTATATTTCCCAAATTACAGTGTGTATGATGGTAGAGCCCCTATAGTTCATCTAATTCTTAATTAAATGTTGGTCGAGTGACATTCAATTTTTTATTTTTTTTTAAATGGATTCCTTTCCGAAATACTAAATGACTGCTGTACCAATATGGCACAAGACAATAGAAATCCCTCATTTATTTGTTTTTCATGTGCGGGAGAGTTGCTGTCTATATAGGTAGACTCACTATCTCTTGGTACTCTCCTGTTGCTCAAATGCTACAAAAACAGACCAAATCTGAGATCATTACACAACGGTAAGCAATGGTAGATTTATTTTAATCTTGAATATGGTCAGTCAGGAATTTAATTGCCTCACACTTTGAAGCATTGTGAAATATATAACTTTTTATTTACAGGTTACATACAGGTAATAAATGTTATATACAGGTTATATATAGCTTTTTCACAGTTACTTTACTCAGTAATTACTTACCCCAAAATTAATCTTCTAGTTCTCCTCCTTTATAGGGATACCAAATATATGTACATTATGCAAGGTACCTAGGATTAAACGGATTTTATTTTTATTAATATTATAAAATAAAAAATATATATATATTTTTGCTCAATCTTTAGTTTACTCAAGAAGTCTATTTCAAGTCTATTCTATTATCAACATTAGTAAATTGAATTCAAGCTGGATCTAACAGTCTCCCTTCCTCTTATCAATGTGGGGTTCACTTTTAAGGCTAAATAATTGGGTGGCTAGAAACCATAAGTTGCATTTTTTGACCCCTTCACTGGAATTCAAGAGTGTCATGCATATTAAGGTTCCTGGCATGGGGTCCAACATCTTGAACTGCCCTTTATAAGTGACATATCAGCAAAAGTTCACCCTCTGATGTCATATACTTACTGTCAACAGTCAGGAATGAGTTAAGTTGAAAATCAAGCAACTCCGGACTATCAGTTTGACCATACAACAGACACACCTTCTATTAAAGTAACTTTTCTTTCTCTAGATAGTATTAGATTCGTCTTGATTTATAAAAAGCAGATGATTTTATTGCTTGACTTTCCTGTACATTATTTTGTTTAAGAAGTATATAGATAGGTAAAGGAGAATTATCATGTTAATAACAAATGTTTAGTATAATAAAAACTGGAACAGAAAAAGAAAAAGGCGGCTGAAGACTCAAAACATAGAAACAACCTCAGATTCAAAGCATTAGCATGGTTTTGTAGAGTTTGCTGGTGTCGTGTTATTTTTTTTACTGAAGATATCAATATTTTAACTTTAGAAAATGTTTTCTAAGTATTAACTTCTTTAGTGCCCTGATTTGGGCATTGAATTCAACATTGGCAGCATGTGTTCAAGTAATACAAATGATGTGTAACTAAGAGTATTCAGTGTCTTTCAACAATGTTTCCCAGTGATGCCATTCAACAATTTTATCATCACATCATCATTTATATATATAGCACCACTAATTCTGCAGCGCTGTACAGAGAACTCACATCATTCTCTGCCCCAATAGAGCTTACAGTCTAAATTTCCTAACACACATACACAGACAGACTAGTGTCGATTTGATAGCAGCCAATAAAACTGCTAATATGTTTTTGGATTGTGGGAGGAATCCGGAGCACCTGGAGGAAACCAACGCTAACACAGGGAGAACATGTAAACTCTACACAGATAAGGCTACGCTCAGGAATTGAACTCGTTCTTCAGTATCACCTTTATGCTGATGACATTTAACTCTACATCTCCTCTCCTGATATTTCCCCCACCACCCTTTATCGTGTATCTGACTGCCTCTCCGCCATCTCCTCCTGGATGTCTTCACACTTTCTCAAAATTAACATTTCTAAAACTGAACTCATTGTCTTTCCTTCTAGATTCTCCTCCCACCTTGACCCCTCTATCACTGTTAACAACACCACCTTCTCCTCTGTCACCCAACTCCGCTGTCTGGGCGTCATCCTCGACTCTTCATTTTTTAGCTCCCCACATTCAATCTCTTGCCCAAGCCTGTTGCTTCCAACTATGCAACATTGCCTGCATTCAGCCCTTCAGGATCCCACCAAAACCATCATCCATGTATTCATCATCTCCCGTCTTGATTACTGCAACCTTCTCCTTATCGAACTCCCCCACTCCCATCTCTCCCCCCCTTTGTTCTATACTTAACGCAGCTGCAAGACTCAACTTCCTTTCACGCCTCTCCTCTTCTGTCCACCCTCTCTGCCTTGCCTTACATTTGCTCCCCTTCCCTTACAGAATCCTTTTCAAACTCCTAACCATCCCCTACAAAGCTCTCTCTCACTCTACTGCCCCCTATATCTCTAACCTCCTCTACATTCACACTTTTGCCCGTTCCCTGCGCTCGGCCAATGACCGTCACATCTCCTCCACTCTGATCGCCTCACCCCACTCCAGAATCCAAGATTTCTCCCGTGCTGCCCCTTTTCACTGGAATCACCTCCCTCATTCCATCCATTTGTCCCCTAACCTGTGCTCCATCAAACGAGCACTTAAAACTCACCTGTTCCTTAAAGCCTACTAGCCATCCACCTAACCATTTCTTATCCCCTCCGCTCCATTTCTCCTCTCTCCTCCCAGCCCCTCTTCACTCCTTCCATGCTATATCCCCTTAACTGACTCACTTCTGTGCCTGATGTCTGTATACCCTCCCTTAGGATGTAAGCTCTTATGTGCAGGGCCCTCTTCCCTTGTGTCTCTATACCTGTTCTTCTTCTCCATCTTTACAGCAATAGCAATAGTTTATTGTTCAGTACTGTTTCACCCTGTATAGTCTACTGTTTCTACTGTGTACGGCACTGCAGAAATCTTGTGGCGCCTAAAAAAATAAAGACTAATAATAATAATAATAATAACATACCAAAGGTGCACTTTTTTGTGTTTAAGATTTTATTTACATTGGCAAAGTGCGCTTGGAAATGTACTTTTCTGCGTAAATGCAACTGGAATGCCCAGTATACAGGTGGAAATATTTAAGCTATTTTTTAGAGTAGAAATAGCTGTGTGCCCCATCGCACTACAAGGACTGTTCCTAAATAAAGCACACATCTTTACCTCATTTCAATGATGCTGTGCCCCAAAATGATGCACAATTTTTACTGTGTTCTGTAAGACTAGGTACTTACTCTACACTTTGCAAAAAATGCTTACATTTTACCCATTTTTTTCCTTTGGCTGATGCATACTTCTGCTTTTCCACAAATGCCGCCATCTTACTTTTCATACACTAGGTGCACATTTGTGCAAATTGAAGCACTCCAAAAAAAGTTTGTGCAACGTGCCTTGGTCATTTACATTTAGTAAATGAGGCCCAGAAATAGTACAAAATCTTGATAGGGATCCAATTCTGTTGTCTCTGTGACACAGAGTGGGCAGAGTGAAAGATTCTGGTGGTGGAATTTTCTATTGTTAGGGACAGTGAATCAAAAGCTGTTACCACTGTGTCACTACCATCATAAATCATCATCTTTACCATCATCATTGGTTTTTAACAATATTGAGTACCAGTGTTGAGACATACTCTTTTATTTTTTCATCCATGCTACACAATGCAATCTTTTGGGTTTTAAGCCACTTATTAAGCAGAAGCTATTATTTGTTCCATTGTAACCATCTGTGAGAACATTAATTGTGTGTGCATATAGTAATGTTATGTCATTTTAGAAAAGTTAGGCACTGTTATATACTAGACCATGGTCTTCTTACAATAACACTGTTAGTTTATATTTGCAACTAAATGGGAAGACACACCTTATAAATATACAATAGGATGTGCAGTCTGAAAGAGTTTACCAGAATATATACTCTGAGTAAAAAAAACAATGATTAATTTTTATATCCCCATTCTACTCATGTGGCAAAGGGAGATATTAATCAATTGTCAAACTGTTTTTAAATATTCCTACATTACATAATAATCAAATCTGGGATAATTTAGGAACAGTATGCACTGTAAAACTGGACAAACCAGAATGCCATTCACAGGTGGCCCTGAGACCCCTTTGGTGGTCCAATCATTAAAACAAAATGTATTGAAGACTGTTTAATACGTTTTATAGCTATTTATTGTAGATCTGGGCCTGTAGCTTTATTTCCCCTCAACCTTCTTTGCTGCTTCTCACTTAATTTACCTTGTGGAAACTTTCCACTATTATAGTAAATTTTTTCATCCTATCTTCACCACCAACTTTATTTTCTTCCTATAACATATTTGCCTTCTCATCTTTTCTTTTCACCTTCCCTTCATCCGATACTGCCCATCATCTTCAAAGCACAACCTTGGAAACACCATGTCATGTGTTTTGGACCACATCTGGGGAGACCATGCTTCCTCTATTGAGCAAGTAAATACCAATAATTCTATCGCCATCATATCACTTATGACTCTTAAAGCTCCTCTCTCACAATGTTAATGGCCTAAATATTCCAGGCAAGAGGCTAATCTAATCTCTCTTTAGCATTCCATAAATAGATCTCTAATCACTTTCAAATTTCATTCATAGCAACAGTGAATACTAAAGGGACTGTTCTCTTCATACACAAATCCAATTGAGAAACAAATACATAGTCCATGATGGTGTCACGGACTTACCTGATCCCCGCCGCTCCGTCCAGCCGCACTTCCGCATTCAGGACCATGTGACCGCACCCGGAGGCGGTCACATGACCACAACCCTAGAGGCAGGGATTTTGAATCCCCTTCAGTATAAAAACCTCACTCTGACACTCGCTGAGTGTCAGAGCAACACTTACCTGTTCCTGGCTCCTGCTCTTCGTGGATTGCAGTGTCTTCCTGTTTCCAGTGTCTCCTGTGTGCTGATCTCTGCCTGTTTGACTTCCCTGGCTCTCCTATCCCTGTGTACCGACCCGGCTTGCTGACCATTCTCCTATTCTTGTGACCCGTGTACCAAACCTGGCTTGTTGACTCCGAGTTGCCTTCTGATTCTGCCTGACTCCATTCCTGTGTACCGAACCGGCTTGTTGACTCCGCTACCACCGCTTCACTCCGCTGTACTATATCTTGAGGCGAACCTGGGGACCGCGACCTGCGACTCCTGGCAGCGAAGCCCACCCCGCCTTGCGGCGGTTCTTGGTGAACACCGGGGAGATCGTTAGACTCCGCACCTCAGGTAAGCCAGTGCTAATCAAGATTAGTAATATGGTATCCAGAATCTGTTACAGTTTGCTCTGACCATGGATACCACAGCTAAAGATCTGTTGGAGCATTTAGTAGGAAGGATGGATAAGCAAGAAGCTAACCAAGAGCAACTTTTAAAATTCCTCAATAGTCTATCCACTCGGTTGGATGTTGTCCAGAACACCCTAGTGGCTGGTGGATCACCTGGGCCGGCAGTGGCCCCTGTACCTCAGGCCGCAGCAGCAGCTTCTTTCTCGCAGCTACGGTTACCTAACCCACCCAAGTTCGATGGAGACCCTAAAAATTGCAGAGGATTTTTAAATCAATTCTCCATACAATTCGAGCTTCTACCTGGGAACTTCCCCTCCGGAAAAACGAAAGTGGCCTATGTGATTTCGTTATTGTCCGGTCAAGCCTTAGCATGGGCTTCCCCCTTATGGGAGAGGGACGACCCCATTCTACATAACTTCAACCTCTTCTTGTCCACCTTCAAGAAAATATTTGATGAGCCAGGAAGGGTGTCCAATGCCGCTTCCGGCTTACTACGTCTCCGCCAGGGAAACCAGTCTGTGGGGCAGTATGCGGTGCACTTCAGAACCATGGCCTCTGAACTTCATTGGAACGATGAGGCCCTAGTAGCTACATTCTGGCAGGGCCTTTCAGACCGAATCAAAGACGAGTTGGTGTCCCAGGAACTCCCTACGTCTTTGGACGACATTATCTCCCTCTGTGTCAAAATTGATTTGCGTTTCAAGGAACGTAATTCCGAGAAAGAACAGTCGCGTCGTAGCATGATTCGCTTGGCCCCCAACTTCCAAACCCCTGTTCTTCCCCCTGAAGAGCCCATGCAACTTGGGAGGACCCGCCTATCAGCCGAAGAGAGGGAGAGGAGATTTCGGAACAAGTTGTGTTTATATTGTGGAGAGAGTGGCCATCTTCTGAGTTCTTGTCCCAAACGCTCGGGAAACGAATTCTGGAGCTGTATCGTTGGGCCTCTTTTCTCAGTGTCAGTCAGTTCCCAATAGTAATGATTGCCTGTCTATTCCCATTTCCCTTCAGTTAGGACAAAAGACCTTCCCGCAGTCGGCTCTTCTAGATTCCGGAGCCGCAGGAAATTTCATTTCTGCCACAGTAGTTAAACAATTCGCTATTCCCACACAAGCCTTGGAACAACCCATCTCTCTGATGGCCATTGATGGGGGAAGAATCCCTGAGGGGTCCATCCTGGTACGCACTATTCCTCTTCTACTTCAGATAGGAGCACTTCATCGGGAGAAGATTTCTTTTCTAGTAATACAGAAATCTACCAACCCAGTCATCCTAGGACTTCCTTGGCTTCGTGTCCACTCTCCCACCTTGGACTGGAAATCTGGTCACATATTGTCCTGGGGACAGTCCTGCTTCTCTCGCTGCCTACAGAGAGTGGTTCCCCCGAATAGTCCCAGACGTACCCAAGAATTTCCTGTGACTCTCCTGCCTGAGCCATACCAAACCTTCTCTGATGTTTTTTGTCAACAAGAGGCCACTAGACTTCCCCCTCACAGAATCTGGGACTGTGGCATTGATCTGATACCTGGTAAACCCATTCCCAGGGGCCGTGTTTACCCCCTTTCCCTCCCGGAGTCTAAGGCTATGGAGGAGTACATCCAAGAAAATCTAAACAGGGGCTTCATCCGCAAGTCTGCCTCCCCAGCTGGGGCTGGCTTCTTCTTCGTAAAAAAGAAAGATGGGCGCCTCCGCCCTTGCATTGATTACAGAGGCCTGAATGCCATTACCGTTAAAAATCGGTATCCACTGCCACTGATTTCTGAATTATTTGACCGGATTAAGGGTGCCACCATCTTTTCTAAACTTGACCTCAAAGGAGCGTATAACCTTATACGCATTAAGGAGGGGGATGAATGGAAGACGGCGTTTAACACCCGAGACGGCCACTTTGAATATCTGGTCATGCCTTTCGGGCTATGCAATGCCCCAGCCATATTTCAGAGCTTTATGAATGAGCTGTTTCAAGACCTCTTGTACCAATCTGTAGTCATCTACTTGGACGACATTCTCATCTTTTCTCAAGATCTAGCATCTCATCGTACTCATGTATTGGAGGTCCTCTCTCGCATCCGAAAAAATCAGTTATTTTGCAAATTGGAGAAATGCACCTTCGAGCAGAGACAAATTCCCTTCCTGGGATATATTATTTCGGGCACCGGTCTACAGATGGATCCCACAAAATTGAAAGCCATACTTGACTGGCCCCAACCTTCGGGCCTTAAGGCCACTCAACGCTTCCTAGGATTCTCCAACTATTATCGTCAATTTATCAAGGGGTACTCCTCTCTCGTGGCTCCGATCACAGCATTGACCCGCAAATCTGCTGATGCTGGTATTTGGTCCTCTGAGGCTATCCAAGCCTTTATATTATTAAAGTCTCTCTTTTCATCTGCACCCATTCTTCAACAGCCAGATTGTTCTCGTCCCTTTGTCCTGGAGGTAGATGCCTCTTCTGTTGGCACAGGAGCCGTACTATCACAGCGAGGTCCTTCTGGAAAACTTCATCCCTGCGGATTCTTTTCCCGTCCCTTTTTACCTGCTGAGAGGAATTATGGGATTGGCGACAAAGAGCTCCTGGCCATCAAATTGGCTCTCTCCGAATGGAGACATTTACTAGAAGGAGCACAATTCCCTATCACCATATATACCGACCATAAGAATTTGCTTTACTTACGCACTGCTCGATGTCTAAACCCTCGACAAGCAAGGTGGTCCTTATTCTTCTCACGCTTTGATTTCAACATCACTTTTCACTCGGGATCTAAGAATACGAAGGCAGACGCCTTATCTCGCTCTTTTGATCCAGCTGACATGGAATCCTCGGAAGATAAGAAATTCATTGTAAATCCATGTCAAGTATTGGCAGCTACACACCTGAAAAAGGGTTGTCCCCAGGCAAAACATTCATCTTGCCACATCTACGCACCCGGCTCCTTCACTGGGCTCATCACTCACTCTTCTCTGGGCATGCCGGCATTCGCAAGACCTGGGACTTATTGTCCCGAAGCTACTGGTGGCCTTCCTTGCTGGAGGATGTGAAGAGATTTGTTGCTGCTTGTTCCAAATGTGCTCAACACAAGACCTCTAGGAAGAAGCCTTATGGATGCTTGCTCCCATTACCCATTCCTGATTACCCTTGGTCACAGATCTCCATGGATTTTATCACGGACCTTCCCCCTTCCAAATCCTGTACTGTAGTGCTTGTGGTCACGGATCGCTTCTCTAAAACAGCCCACTTTATTGCTCTCAAAGGCCTTCCTTCTTCCTCCTCCTTAGCCGATATTTTTATTAAAGAAATATTTCGCCTCCATGGCTGTCCTCAACATATTGTCTCCGATAGGGGATCACAATTCATATCAAAATTTTGGCGGTCTTTTTGCAATAAATCCGGGATTAAGCTTGACTTTTCTTCCGCATATTATCCCCAGTCCAATGGGGCTACTGAGAGAACCAACCAAGAATTAGAGAAGTTTCTAAGAATATTTATCTCTAGTAACCAAGACAACTGGGTGGACCTTCTCCCTTGGGCTGAGTTCGCCCATAACAACCATTTTCATGAGGCCATCTCTAACTCCCCCTTTTTTGTTCTGTATGGCTGCCATCCTAGACTACCCACCTTCTCTCAAATCTCATCTTCTGAAGTTCCAGCAGTGGACTCTCTGGTTCGTAACTTCTCTGATATTTGGGAACAAACCAAGACAAACTTAAAACAAACAACTACTCGTTCCAAAAAATTCTACGATAAAAGGAGAAGAATGACTCCAAGTTTTGCAGTTGGTGACAGGGTATGGCTATCCCCCCAGAACATTCGTTTAAAGGTTCCCAGTAAAAAATTTGCTCCCAAGTTTATTGGCCCATTTGCTATATCTGAGATTATTAATCCCGTAGCCTTTAGATTGAGTCTGCCTCCCTCTTTACGCATACCCAATGTCTTCCATGTCTTCTTGTTAAAACCGATGGTAACCAACAGATTCTCCACCTCATCCAGAACTCCTCCTCCTGCTGTGGATCGGGATCAAGTTTAATACGAGATTAAAACTATCCTAGATTCTCGTAAAGTTCAAGGTGCCATACAGTTCTTGGTGGATTGGAAGGGTTACGGCCCTGAGGAGCGCTCATGGGTAAGAGCCATTGACCTACATGCTCCCCGTCTACTTAAATCCTTCCACAAGAAATTTCTTTTGAAACCCTATTAGGTGTTCGGAGTCCACCTTTATGGCAGGGGGTACTGTCACGGACTTACCTGATCCCCACCGCTCCGTCCAGCCGCACTTCCGCATTCAGGACCATATGACCGCACCCGGAGGCGGTCACATGACCACAACCCTAGAGGCGGGGATTTTGAATCCCCTTCAGTATAAAAACCTCACTCTGACACTCCCTGAGTGTCAGAGCAAAATTTACCTGTTCCTGGCTCCTGCTCTTCGTGGATTGCAGTGTCTTCCTGTTTCCAGTGTCTCCTGTGTGCTGATCTCTGCCTGTTTGACTTCCCTGGCTCTCCTATCCCTGTGTACCGACCCGGCTTGCTGACCATTCTCCTATTCTTGTGACCCGTGTACCGAACCTGGCTTGTTGACTCCGAGTTGCCTTCTGATTCTGCCTGACTCCATTCCTGTGTACCAAACCGGCTTGTTGACTCCGCTACCACCGCTTCACTCTGCTGTACTACATCTTGAGGCGAACCTGGGGACCGCGACCTGCGACTCCTGGCAGCGAAGCCCACCCCGCCTTGCGGCGGTTCTTGGTGAACACCGGGGAGATCGTTAGACTCCGCACCTCAGGTAAGCCAGTGCTAATCAAGATTAGTAATATAGTATCCAGAATCTGTTACAGATGGTCAATACTTAGTTTTACTGGAACCTTTGGAGGTCAGGACATGTTAGAATAACTAAAATGTGAAACAATGGCATTCTAACACTTGACAGAGCAATATGGCTATTGTCTGAAACTTATTCCCAACAAGTCATCATAGTAGTGTGCAATTTTAGAGGCTATTCAGAACAAGGTACTTTTCCATATCTTGTGGACCATTTTGCAGCTTAGTTTTGGACCATGATAGCATGGACCCTCTCATCTATTTTGTAAGGTGAATTAGCCGCACTCACTGTGTTTTCTTTTAGGGATGAAAATTCATAACCTATAAATTCCCCAATCTAGATCATTAAACACCTATATTCTCACTACAGCTCACTGCATTCTGGCTGCTAATTAGAAGAAAGCCTGTATACATAGCAATGTTCACCTAGAAAAAAGGTTCATTAAATCAAAATGAAAAGTAAATGTTTCCCACAACAAAATAGAAGCTACCATTTGACCTCGATGTACCTGTGATGAGCATCTCCCAACTCCTCAAAAATTGTGAGAAGGTGGCTATTGCCTTGGAGTCAAGTTGAAGAATGGAAAGTCTATGTTCTAGGCAGTACCTCCCCAATCATTTAAAAGCCCATACTTCCTATCCTGACACCTTTGATCCAAGCTATATTGGCAGTCATCACAGTAATATATTTGTAAAGAAAAACATTCAGTTGTATGTTGAGGTTTTTTATAAGCATCTTAACACATGACTAATTATAAAGTTGAAGGGAAGCAAACTACAAAGTATAGTATAGTATATAGGTATATGAAAATATATGAGTTAATGCACAATCTACCATAAAATATAAAGTCATTAGAAGTCACTGGAATTCTGTGACCCTATAATAAAGCTCTGAGCAGTATGAGCGAACTGTGTGTGTGTGGGAGGCAGGTACATAGGTAGGTCCACTTGTGCACATAAAGAAACATTTTGGGCCTGATTCATTAAAGAATGCACATGTTGAAACTTGCCATATTTTGCATGAAATCACACTGCACATGCCCAGAGCCAGAGCATACTCCAGTGAACGCAGCACAGTCCAAGTCATCTTCAAGCGCAAAGATCCCTTTCGTCAGCCTATGTTTTCAGGGATGAAACGGGGTAGAGAAGGGCATATGAACGTAGGCAATGCATAGTAAAGGCATTCATCAACAGATACATGTGATTCCAGCTCCAGCACATGCAGAAGTACGCTGTTTCTCAGAGGTAAGGTTTCCAACTGCACAAGATCAAATCTAACTCACAGATGATAGTGATGACCAAACACACCATTCTCATCTAGTAGGAGAATGCACACTTGCACATCTGACATCAGTCAGCTTGTTATACAACACTATATAAGACCAACAGAGGGAGATTGCTCTAGTGCCATTTCGTCAAAAGGAAGATGTGTGCTGACATTTAGGATATTATAATGTAACGTGGTTAAGTCACACAGTACTGATGCTTGTCTGTTTTAAATTGTTATGTTTGTGCTGTCTAGTTTTTATAATTTAGCATATATTTGCATTGTGGTTGTGTGCTTTAAAAACTTTTAAATCTCTTGCCTATGTTGTCTACTATGTATGATTATGTAGTAGCATACATTCGTAATGCGGTTCTCTCATTTTGTTTTTTCATATTTTCATGAAATTTAATATTTCATAAATTTCATGTCATGCTTACTTTTACATTTTTTGGGGTATTTTACAGAAACTTTGTGATGAACATTAGTAATTTCATGCTAGTTGTAAGTTTGTCTACAATGTTTAATCTTAAAAGAGACTCCAAAATCTGCAAGGCATCATTTTTTCCTATCCAACTGTCATATAGCCAGGCATGTGCATGGTGGAAGCCTGAAATCTGAAGGACAATAGACATCATCCCCTCTGAAACCAGTAAGTGGTTCACCATCACCATCCCAGGGAGCGTACTCTTCAGGCCACGTGTCAACCACTTTGGATTGTCTGGCGCTTAGGTGGTCTGACACTATCAGCTACCACCTTGTGTCATCATGGACATGTTGCGCATTGTGCAGAGTGACCTAGATCATTTGCGCAACATTCCAATAGCAATACCGCCACCGACCATACTCTTGTCGGTGTTGCACTTCTGTGTATCTGGATCTTTCCAGACCACAGCAGGTGTTATGGCAGGACTATTCAAAACCAACTTCAGTCGTGTGCTGAAGGTTGTGCTAAGGGCTTTCCTGTCACACATCCGTCACTTCTTCTATCTTCCACTCAATGAAGGGTCCTTTGTGTCCATAAAGCAGTAGTTTGCCACCATAGCCAGCTTTCTGCACATTGTAGGGGATGTAAATAGTACACATGTAACTCTGGTCCTGTTATGTTGAAATGCTTCTATTTATTCAAATAGAAAGCATTTCCACTCAATCAATGACCAGGCTATAATTAATTCTTCTCTACAGATTCTATGCTTGGCTGCTAGATGGCCAGGGAGCACCCATGAATCCTTTGCCTTCAGGCAATCAGGCATGTGGTGTAGATTGCAACAGAGGCAAGGAGGTGCAAGGCCACATGGTGATGCATTAGGTACTATTTTCTATCACATCATTATTTACCAGTAACCCTTTGTTCTCCTTAATGCATAGGTATACATTGTAATCATGAATGGTAGGTCTAGAACCTTTGGAAAGTATTAACATTCACTTTGCATTATGATGTACTTGTAGAATAAATTGTCAGATATTGTAGCATTACAATAGCTTCATATCATGTTAAAAGATGCCCAATATTGTGGCAACATAATTGCTCTGTGTGTGGTATTCCATATCATCTCTAGCAGGAAGAATGTTCCATGGGTGCAAGAGGCCGAGGTTGCTGGCCAGGATGTGGATGATATTTATCCTAGTCCTCCAGATTCCCAGGACTATTGCTGCTACATGAAATATGCGTATATATCATACTTTACATATAATTACATTTTGGTCTTTGCTTCAAATGTAATGTGTAAAGTAAATAAACATAAAAACAAGGAAACCATTTTTTTTTCAAATTTGTGTACTATGTGAAACTAAAAACATCAGGAAGTGACAAACAAAAGCACACATGACAATATACATCTGAAAAAATAGTATTTTGATTTCCGGCCACGTTTGCCTCCTAAACCAACACTGTTTTTTCTCTGTGTCACCTGTGATGTTGATTCAACCAGTGATGGAGGAGCAGGTAATGCATCAGGTGGTAGAGGGGCAGCAGAGGATGAAGGGGCAGCAGAAGGTGGAGTAGCAGCAGATGGTGGAGGAGCAGCAGAGGGTGGAAGTGCAACAAAGGGCTGAAGGGCGGAGATGGCAGTGGGCCAGGAGGGTAAACTTGGGGAGGATAATGAGGGTAAACTTGTGGCAAAGACCTGAGGGGTGAAATGTTGCATAAGGGTGTGAGGGGACAAAGTTGCAAAGGGGCATGAGGGAAAGAGGGGTATCATGTTGTATACGTGCAGGAGGGTTATTGTTGACATACTGGGCAATGAGGTAGTATCTATGTTTTGGATAGTGTGAACGATAAGGGTTAAAGTTGCGCTCAATTGATCTCTGTTTGCTTCCAATTTTTGATTTGTGGAATACATAAGTTAATCAAATTGTTTTGAAGACTGCCCACTGCCCCCTGCTTCCTCATCTAGGAGTGTAACATCTTTAACAACACAGGTGCCCTCCACGGTGGCATTCTGAATGAATAAATAACAACATAAGCATCTTTGTTTGAGAAAAGAAAAACCACTAAAATATTCCTGGCGCTGATAAACTATGCATCTAAAAATAGTCGGAAAGATTGGTGGTTCAATACCTGCAGCTGTGCAGAACCTGTGGGTTCTCAAACAAGAGCAAAAAAAATTAAAGAAATTGACAGCGCTGGAAACTGATGAACACAGCTGAAAGAATAATGAATCCGTGAAACTTGATATGTAATATCAACTTTTAATGCAAAATGATTCATAAAACATATATATAAAAAGCATCAATTGATGATTAAAAAACGATAAATCATTGCACTGATATCTACACCACTATCTATATAATAACAAACAAATTGCATATCATTTAAGCATCATAGTCATATACATCATTGATCTGATAAACTATATATACCAACCGTCCGTCTCCAAACACAATAAAATTGTATCTTCCATATGTAATGCAGACTTAGAATGATCGGTTCTACAGCCTTTTTCATATCACTAGTATAACCATGTGAGTTAATTAATTGATATCGGTATGTTTTCAGAACATTAGAACACTCATTCTGTTGGTCAGCTTACTTGGTTATCAGAAATATAGTCCAAACCTCCACAATTGCAAATAGGCATACTTATAAAGGGTAGTAGCTAGAGGTAACATTCAGTGTGCATACGCAATTCAAATGTAGACTTTCCAGATGTTGCAGGACATGAACAATACTCTCAGTCACAGTCACTGATAGATTTTCTGTATAAACTTCCAGATTTTAGCAAATAGATATCAAATGCATTACATACCGTGACTCTAGGCGACACCATCCTGGTAAAAGAACTCGATCCAGCTAAACTTGGTTCACAGTGCTCCTGTCAGCAAGGAGCGTGACCTCTATTGACCCATTCTCATGTTGCATGCTGCTCGTATAGAGAAACTCTAGCAGCAATATGATTAAATTCTGTTGATTAAAAACAGACCTCCGGAGTTGGACTGAATGCACTCAGACACTTTCTATGGTGGTGTGGAATAATTGACTCCTATATTCTGATGCATTTCATCACGTATGAGTGATTTCTTCAGAGGACCTATGTTTGAGTCCATGACATCCATGTTTTTGCATCATATTATTAGATATGTGGGTATATGTGGTGTCATGTTTTGAAAAAAACTGATTGTACCATACTAAAAAAACATCTTTGGCTTGATAGGAATTTTAGCTAGGCATCCATTTTAAATCTCTAAGGATTTGGGAGTTTTAATTGCATTCAAATTAGAGATGGGCGGGCTCGGTTTACTTGAAACCAAACCCACCCGAACTTCGGGGATCCGAGTATCGAGCCGAGTCGGCTCTGTACTCTCATGCCTATTCGAATTCCAAAATGAGGCAAAACGTCATTGTGACATCGTCGGATCTCGGATCTCGCAAGTTTTAGAATAAATAAATACCCGCCTCCGCAGCGATCTAGCACCATTTGAGAGAAGGACAGAGAAGGGTTAGGTTAGGTCACAGTATAGAGCAGGCAAAGTGATAGAGTGGAAATAGGAGGGTAGGTATTTTTCTGAATTTGCACTACAAAGTGTTTGGGGTCTCATATAATCCCTTATAAAAAAAAAGCTGTATTTTCTGAGTGCTGAAATCCTAATATAGCACTGAATATTTCTGAATTTGCACTACAAAGTGTTTGGGGTCTCATATACCCCCTTCTACAAAAGCTGTATTGTCTGAGTGCTGAAATCCTAATATAGCACTGTATTTGGAAACCCATGTACAAACTTACTTTGCAATACCTTAGCTGCCCACCCTCCAGTGTGTACTCAGAAAGAGTTTTCAGCACAGCCGGGAACCTTGTCAGTGATCGACGTAGGAGGTTACTTCCTAAAAATGTGGAAAAGATGATGTTCATCAAAATGAACTACATCTTCCAAGAGGAAGGCCTTTACCGGCAAATACATCCAAGTACTGACACTTCTCTAATGGTGGATTCCAGCGAAGATGAATTAATAGTCTGTGATGATGATGTACATACTGATGAGGATGAGGATGATGCTGAAGATGATGATGACAA
This sequence comes from Mixophyes fleayi, assembly GCF_038048845.1. Classification (NCBI taxonomy): domain Eukaryota; kingdom Metazoa; phylum Chordata; class Amphibia; order Anura; family Limnodynastidae; genus Mixophyes; species Mixophyes fleayi. The sequence goes on from NC_134402.1 coordinate 52,698,017, forward strand.
CATTTTGACAGTGTAGAATTAATTTCACAGCACTGTTGGTCTAACATGCCTTTAAGCAGTGTTAGTATGATAATTATGATAATAATGATAATATTAGAACATGAGTGTAAGAAAGGAATAGCCTGCCTGTGCGTTCCTCTTCAATCGGCAGCAATACATATGCATATCGTACACAAACGTATGTCTGTCTTTGAATTTGATAAAGGGGCAAATAAAAATGCACGGCTATGTGCGACAGTTTTTACATCCGCTAAGAGACTTAGTACCATATTCATCAAGGAACGTATTACCTACATACGCTCGAACTTGCATACAGACGTGTGTGTGCCCAATGTACATGCATTTTTAATAAAAACTAACATTACGTTTGTTTTGCGTTCCTTGATGAATCAGGCCTTTTGAATCTGCAGATTTTGCAGTTTGTAAATTAAACTTTGTGTGTACATTTATTGTGTATGTTGTCATGTATACATAGCAGTATGCAAACATACCGTGCATAGACTTAACATCTTGGATGTGGTACATTTGTTATATAAAAGACATCAAATCATGCATTTTTTTGATCTTGTGCAATAAATATAATAAATTATATCCCTCTACTGTAAAATAGGAGGATATAAGTAGTCACCCTTTCAAATCATATATACAATCCATCTGTATGCTTGAATATGAAAACCATCATTTCCAACATTCAACTTTCACCATTTATTATGCATGTTACTTTGTTATGCTTATAACCAAATGGTTGCAGCTCATTTATTTTTCCCTTTAAACGATTCAGGGAACTCATCTTGTTCGCTGCTTTCTGTTTTTCAGTGTTTTTATCTTGCCTTTATTATTTTTTATTTCAGTCCTTTACAGATTTGTCAAACTGAGTTTCTGAGCTGCTATTATTTATTTAATCCATTAATGTTAGTTGTCAAGTGTTTGATACAGAAAAAGAAATAAAAAAAAACAACAAAACAGGAAAATCAATCTTTGTAATAAATAAATGAAGATTTGATTGAGGGATATGAGAGGGTACTCAGAAATCTAACACTTTTAAACAGCACAAAGTGTCATTGAAAATTTAATGTACAATTTTCAACCCGCAGTATTGCAAACATAATGCCTAATTTTTTGGTGCCTGTATATTGTCAGACTCGTAGGCCGCAACAGCTGGTGAAATTAGTTTTATATATAGTCAAAATAGAAAGCTTGAGAAGCTATCAAGAAATGGCTAGGTTATACAGGTACAAATCAATCATCTGGATAGTTTGAGTCTTTCATATAAGTGTTTTATTTTCATACTTTTGAGCACAATACCTGAAAAAATATTGAAAAAAAATTACAAATGACCTCTGCTTTTCCGTATATTCTACCTCATCTAGATAGCAGTGCATCCTTCAAGTGATTGTCAGATCTATGTGTATAACATTGATATTGTGTAGCATTATAATTCATTGTTATAAGTTTACCCAAATTTACCTAATTTAATTGAAAATTAAAAATAATGTATAATCTTAAATTAAGCTGATAACCAATACAGAATGAAGAGGGGTGAACAGATACTGAAAATTGGGCAACTGATAACTACAATTCAGGAATTATTATTATTATTATTAATATTTATTTATAAGGCGCCACAAGGCATCCGCAGCGCCGTACAGAGACAAACAAAATCACAATACAATGGGAGACAGCACAGTACAGTAAACACAGCAACTCAGTACGCTCAATGCACAGCTAGAGAGGGCGGGGAAGGGGGAGGGAGGATCCGCAAACGACGGGGCCCAAGAAGGAGGGCGCGGAAGACAGGGAGACCCCCAGGGGGGAGGAGGGAGCGAGAGTGGACATGGGGTGGAGGACCCTCGAGGAGGAGGGCTAAGTAGCTGGAGAGCAGAGTTAGAAGTGGTGGAAACAGGAGGAGAGATGGCCCTGCTCAGAGGAGCGTACAATCTAAGGGGAGAACTATTGGAACTATTTATTTAATTTTTATTACACTTAAGTATAGAGACAGGGCTACCATCAAGTGTGCACAGGGGGTACCACTGTAAAGAGCTTGGCCCACCAGGGGTCTGAACTCAGCAAAGGGTCTGCTACCCACCTACAATCCTGGTGGCAGAAAGCTACCCTGTGCATTGCAGCTGCACATCATCAGCACAGGGAGAGTGAGCAGCTCCGCCCTTGTTAGTGACAGATGACTGAAAGGCATTTTATGGGCATGTTGGTAGATATGAGGGACATGAAAGGGGCTTGTGGAAAGGTCTGAGTGGCATGTAATGGACACACAGTGAGTTCTGTGGGCTTGTGGGAAAATCTGATGGCATTAAAACAACATGTAGAGTTCTGGATGACATTTGGGGAGTTAAAATGCCATGTATGGAGGTTTGGATGGTATGTGGGTAGGAATGATGGTCATGTAAAGTACATTTGTGGATTTCTGTAGGGTATGTGAAGAGATGCGGGATGTAGGAGCATGGTTACAGGATGGACAAAGCAGTTTGTGGATGGGAAGGTAAATTGTTAAACTGAAATAGAGTTTTAAATCTTCTATGAAGGATGGGAGATGGGGAAGGGAGGAATGGGGGGGATTTCTTAATTAAAACAATCCCAGGAACTGGAGAGTGGTGTGCATGGGGAACAAAGGTGTCCACGCTGCTTGGTAATTAGGTATAGTATTATTTAGGAGAGCAGTAATCTATATTACATGGAGGACATGTACCATATACGATTGCAAAGACCAGGATTTGGTTGATTGAGGAGGATCGTTAGGGATTTCATGGTGACCGTACTTCAGTTTTAGCAAGTCAATTTATTTTTAATGATTAAAGGAAGTTGTTCCTGCTGTATTAGCTAGATTTTTTTATGTTCAAATGATGATTCATAGCAATTGTATTCATAAAATAAAAGGTTTTTGCACATGTTCCCAAGATGGATGTAAGTGTCTGAGGGGTATGTCTGTTGTAAAGTGGACACATCTTCTACTCATTCAGATCTGGATGCATTTTCAACTCTACATAAGGCCTACATATGCATACACTTGAGGGTGACTTTTTCGCAATTTACACTTGCCTAATTATGTTTACAAAAATCCAGCTTTATGGCCAATATTTTCAAAATGATTGTCTTTAGATAAATATAGATGACTGTTGAAAAGTTAGGCATCTTAAAAGAAGATAATGTTAACACACAATCATTTTTTAGTTATTGAAAGTGGTTTATTTTTCTCTATCAATATAAGAAAGAAAAAATACATCTACAATCAAAGTGGTTAGAAAATAAACTTGCTTTTCCCTTAAATAAATATGATGAAGATTATGTATCTTTCTTGGATCAAACTACAGTAATTTTCTTCTATATTTTTCATGCTGTAATTTTCAGTCATTGTATTTGGATAAATAGGACAAACAGTGTATTTCCAGGTAGCAAATGCATTTTTCCTGATTAAATTGGTTCCCTGAGGATATGTGCTTTTCTGATGCATAGGTATGAAAATCCCTAATGGGGTTCCCATGTCTCTAATGGTTCTGGCCCCAAGGATTCTTTCTAAAACTCGTGGACTGCCACACTAAGAAGCAGTGGTTTTCAACCCCGCAAATGTATTCTAAAATGTTCCTTTGTGCAAATGGGCTATTTAAAAGTTGAATAACATATGCAGTTTGCAGCACCAATTATACCTAAAGGTCTGCAGCAGATTATTTAGCTTAACCTGCAGTTACTTTGGAAAGATATTTCGTAAAAACACATTTCTAAAAATACACACATAAAAATACAATGCAATACTCAAATCTCCAGGGAATGTTCCATATTTGTTAGTGGTGCAGGGAGCAGATAGTAAATGAAATACGAAGATAACAATTTAATGAGAAAGCAAAAAAAGACAGAAGAAAATGTGAAAAAGGGGATAAGGGCTTTTGTGTTAAAAAAAAAGGGCAAACTCACATTAAATAAAATATAAACAGTCTTTTTAAGAAAAAACTGAACGTTGAAAATTACGGTTAAGATATTATAACACAAGCCGGTGGGTATAATGATATATTTTTACATTAAATCACCAGAGATAAATGTAAATAAAGGCTATTACACATTATTATATACACATTATGGTATAAAGTTAACACCACAGATGGACTGCAGACCATTCCTCCAAAACTATGGACATTAGTATATCATACCTGAGGTGGGACATTGAGCTACTACAATAAAAATTAATGCACAGCATTTTACCATCCAAATGAATATTGCAATAACCATACCGTACATTCTAATGCAGCCCTACATTCTTTGATACAAGGCACCATCTAAACCAGACCAATACACTTATTTTATAAAGACACATCAGATACTTGCTAATAAATCGTCTCTTGGCAGCACTAGAAGAGCTTTGGGATCATACTAAGAAGCATATTTAAATTACTAAAAACATTTTTAGGTACCAATAAAAATGTTTTTTACAAAGGGGGTAGGGTGTCCTTAGAGTCCACCAATAACCTCCAGGCAGTAAACTGATCCCTCTCTAGACCCATATACTGTACCTTTTATACATCTGAGTATACCTAAGTGATTTGCAGTAGTTTGAATGAATGCTACTTCTACTATTACTATTACTACTACTACTACTAATAATAACGTACATCCTTTTCCGTTACCTAACTCACACCACAGACTATATATGATATCATTATATTAACCCATTGCTATAAGAATGAGGACACAGGAATACCAGGACAAGGGATGATCATGACCATGAGATGCAGTTGTTCCTTACTGAAAGATGTAAGTACACTGTAGTCACTGTTATTCATCTTGAAAAAAACCAATCATGATTCTCTTGCTTTGAAAAAAAGTGCTATATTTCAGGATTCAGATACAATGTATCAGAGGAATGATCACACATTTAAAGGAGAGTGGAATCAAAGAGAAATGTTGGACAGTGTTGGGTCCATATGTTTGATTCTGACCAAGGCACAATCTGTGTGAACTTTGTATGTCCTCCGTGTGTCTGTGAGAATTTTTTCACGTGCTCTGGTTTTATCCCAGACTCCAGAGATATTATGGTAGGGTAATTGGCTTCTGGCAAAAATGACCTGTGTACGTATGTGTACATGTGGGTGGAATTTAAATGGTAAGGTTCACTGGGGCAAAGACTGAAGTAAATGATTAAATAATGTGTGTAAAGCACTGTAAAATTCAAATAATGGTTAATAACAATCCAGTGTGGGGGCTGCCCCCTCTACTGGAATAACTTCCCATGCTCTATCCAACTGTCCCCTAATCTGGGCTCCTTCAAAAGGGCATTTAAAACTCATCTGTTCCCCAAAGCCTACCAAATTCCAACTAACCATCCCCATGCTTGATTTCCTCACCTCTATCTTCCCCTGTCCCTGTATGTGCTCCTCTTCCGCTTGATCCCCCCCTCCACAGACACTCCATTATATCTCCCGTTAGTATGTAAGCTCTTTTGAGCATGGCCATTTTCCCTCTTGTCTCTTTACCATTTATTCCCCTCTAACTTCATTGCACTAGCTATGCTTGAAGCTATTGCAGTCTTGGTTTCACTTGTTTATTGTTGTGTACTGCATTACCCTGTATGGTCAACTGTTTGCATTCTGTGTTTGTGCTGCAGAAACCTTGTGGTTTCTGTTAATAAATGTTAAGAAATGTTAATAGTAGTAATAATAATAATAATAATAATAATAATAATAATAATAATAATAATAATATTAATAATACTCTATCTATCTATCTATCTATCTATAACAATCAATACACTACTAATGATAATACAAATTAAGCTGCCTAGTAACAGAGTGCTTAATGTAATAGGAAGTAATATTTTCCCTGTATGATAGTTATTTAATGTTAATGGATCCAAATGTAACAGTCCAGTTTTTAAGACATAACATGACATTATTATTTCAAATAAACCAAAATGCAAGAGCACACATAAAATAACAAGAGAAAATACAATACATATTGAATGCACTTTCTAATAATGCACTGTAACATCATATATAAAATTAAAGAGATCCTTAAGGTGCATATTGATTAATGTGTGGACTTTTACATATATTGCTATGCTAAACAATCCATTTGTTGAGCAATGTTGGGGCCTATTTATTAAGCTCTAAACCATACAGAATCTGCTTTACCACATGGTTTTGGCATAACTTGTATAATCAATTACCCTGAAAAGTCATCTCTCATTGTTGCGATGACAGATGATGCTTAACAGGGCAAAAACATGATTATTATTAAATAGGCCCCTTTATTTTTTGAAGTGGTTATAGCCTATAGACGTACAGATGAACTTGCTAGAAAGCTGGCTACAACAATTAAAATATCTGTAAATAGATGGGGAGGATGTTGGGACATAAAGTAGACACTCTTCACAGTAACTCATAAATACAGAAAAAAAATATTTCACCTAGATTTGCAGCAGAGACAAACAACTCACCATATGATCTCAAAAGAAACACGTTGATGGTTATAGTTTGAATGTAAAAAAGTTTAAGTACAATTTTTTTTTATATTTAAAATATTATTTAAAAGGTGGTTTTAAAATAAATAAAAATGCAAACATTGAAATACAAATGTCGAACTTGAACGCAATCTTCCAGCACAGAAGCTGGAAAGAGAATGGTTAGCCTAGAACAGAGGTTAGGGAACAGGGGTAAATTACCCCAAATGGGGTAAAAATTAAATTCCTGGGGGTAATGCTGCCGATTCACATGCTGTCAGTTGGATTGTAGATCCCTTTAAATGTGAAATTGCTGTTGTACCAGAAGAGCCTCAAGGGTTGGCAGAGGCAATAATGAAGCACGTATTGCATTTGAAAACAAAGCAGATCTGTCATATTTTTGGATGTCAACAGCTGCAAAGGCATTCAAAATTGCACATGAGGAGGCAGTCAAAAAGTTGCTGCCTTTTGCAACAACCTACCTTTGCGAACAAGGATTTTTTACTCTAGCGAACATACAAACAAAGCAGAAGAATGTATCTAAATTGCTCTGACAGCAAAATGCCCCAATATTGATGCTCTCGTATAAAAAATGAGGCAACATCATTTCTCCAAAACCTGAAGTTTTGAAGTTGAAGCTTTCAAAGAAATTTTGAATAGATTCAATAAAATTTTGAATTCCAATAATTAATAATATATGATTTCCTTCCCTTCAAATCAAGGGGTTAACGTTGGCGTATCTAAATATATTTGGGGGTAAAAGGTAAAAAAGTTCCCTGACCCCTGGCCTAGAACATCAAACTGCCAACAGCAAACATAAGCCAAGTTTAAGTCAGGTTATATATATACGACTATAATGCAAACATGTTTGTCGCTTTGATACTGGAGAAATTCCACCAAATATCATACAGTGCAAGCGTTCTCTGAAATCCCACTACTTAAGACAAGTTTAAGATATTCCTCAACCACCATCTTAATCTCCCTAGATTACCCTATTACCACCCTCTACACAGCAAACACAAGACAACAACCCTCTGACCAACATTGCCACACACACAGCCCACTCAATACTTTTACCTTTGCATTCTAGCTGGTCCAGTGTGCAATATGATGTAGCACATGCCCTTGTGTTTCAAATTCCCATTGTCCAATAGATTGTAAGCTTGCGAACAGGGTCCTCTTACCTCTCTGTCTGTATGTATTACGCAGTGTTGTTTTATAAATGTTTGTTCCCAATTGTAAAGCACTACGGAATTTGCTGGCGCTATATAAATAAATGTTGATGATGATGATACAATACAACATTTTCTAACATCTCTAATACTGTACTGTTTTTCACTGACTATAAAGATAGAGTTAGTGAGTTTACTATAAATACAATGCCTTAACTACAAATACTTTTAATTTAATATAAGCAAAAAAATAATCTATTGTTGAATTAATGTATAATAATACCGATTCATTTCAATATGATCTTAGTCTCAAATACAGGTAAGTTAAGTTTTCAAAACTGTTCCATGAAATATTCACCTAATTCCACACTTGGCTGCATAATTGTACACATTTTGCCTGCAGTATATGGCCTGAATTTGTCCCAAATCACATTACACAGCAGAATAAATTTATCATTGTCATCCCGGCTCTATTTATAGAATATAAATTTCATAACATGTGCATTTACAAATACTAAGTGGAACTGGAACATGTATCCATGTGAAATGGGCTGTTCCACTGTGAAACTAAATTCACATGGAATTTCACCTCTAATTTAGGTATCTCTACAGGTTTTTTGCTCTTTTTTTCCACTTCCTGTTAAAATGTTGTTTTATGATATTGAACCATTTAACATGTAATTATTTCCAGTAGATTCTCAAGTATCAAAAGAAGAATTTTAATTCATTCATAAAGCCCCTTTCTAATGATAGATTAATAATTTTATATAAGTGCAGTTTATTTAATGTAATTTCATTAATCATTTTACAAACTGTTTGCACAATTTAGGTCAGCAAGCAGTGATTGTGACACATTTATTTCATAAAGCTATACAATGATTTCAGTATAGCTACACTTTCTGTACTGTAAGGAACTTCTGTTATGGAAAATTCGAAGACAAAATCTTTTCAGAATATGCTTATTTTGTACGTACAAAAACAGACCTTCCATTCAAAAATGAGCAATGGCAAATGTTTGATTACTTATGCATACATTTTATAGCTTAAAACCTCAAATTTATACGTAGATAAGTGACAGGATAATTTGACAGGACCACTCAACATCTCTCAGTTACAGGTCTACAGCCAAGTACCATAACTTCACTGAAAACAAATCTCATCACAAGCTTCTATCCATCATAGGGGGGTACATTTCATTAGCTAAGTTGTGAGGTAAAATACCAGTTAATAGATTGCTACATGTCATGCATCAGTAACTTCTCCTTAAACAAGAACATCACATTCTAACATTACCGGTTACAAGACTTTTTTCGGGCTGCATCCACTTTGTGAATTTCCCTCCTTCACACAATAAGACTTTTCTCTAGTCTTTAAACCTTCAAGCGATCTCTGAAAACCCACCTCTTCAGGGAAGCTTATGATAATCCTCAACCACCATCTTAATCTCCCTAGGTTACCTTATTACCACCCTCTACACAGCTAACACAAGACAACAACCCTCTGACCAACATTGCTGTGTAACTGATCACAGAGCCCACTCAATACTTTTTACCTTTGCATTCTAGCTGGACCAATGTGCAATATGATGTAACACATGCCCTTGTGTATCAAACCCCCATTGTCCCATAGATTATAAGCTTGCGAGCGGGGTCCTCTTACCTCTCTGTCTGTATGTATTACCCAGAATTGTTTTATTAAACTTTGTTCCCATTTGTAAAGCACTACGGAATTTTCTGGCGCTATATAAATAAACGTTGATGATGATGATTTTAATTTGTCAACTTAATATAATTTGAACTCTTAAAAAGCCTAAGCATTAAGTATTAAGCTGTCTCTTTCAACTGTGTCTTGATTACTATATATTTATATATATATATATATATATATATATATATATATACACACACACACATATATATATATATATATATATATATATATATATATAGTAATCAAGACACAAATCGACACGTAACTCTATAATGATGGCGACTGCCAATTTCCACTATCACCAGATGATAATTCTGGAATAATTTTGAAAATAGATGGAAAGGGAATAGGGTGCCAAAATAGTGTAATATTGTTAAAATAATAAAAAAAATTTAATAGTTAATTAAACCGTGCCAAAAAATGGATCAAAGCTCATGCACCATGGTCCATATAGGTCCTAATCTCATAACACCCCCAAAGATATGATGATTAAAATGTGTAAAACAAGAAAGGGAGTAAGAGTAGAGACCTTCATGCTACCACCATGCACTGAATCCAAAGGTAAATATGCGTACCAGAAATAAAAACTTTATAGGTTATCTGTAGTAGTTATGCAGTCTTCATATGTTCATATATTGGTTTGAAATGTCCTTCTTCACAGCAAACAGACGCAGTAAGTCTATGTTAGTGCAATATATATATATATATATATATATATATATATATATGTATATACTAGAAGACAAATAGGCTTACTATGCTACAACCATATATATCACCTCAATGTATATGATACAATATATCCTACATACATTCACATATCTTCTTGTCGCATACCCTGTATGAGATTGCCAATTTCCAAAATGTATGTAAAACCAAAAAAAGTAAACAGGGTGCGTCCACTGAGGATATAAATTATTTATTGTATAATAATCTAGAATGTGGCTCACTTGCCTAATCCTTAGTTATGAAATTACACACTTATGAGGTCACAAGTTCTAATCCCCATGGGGATTGTTAAATTTTATTTATAAATAATAATAAGTGTTTTTATTAATTTATCAATTTATTTTATTTTATTCTATTATATTTATCATTGTTAGTCCATTCAATGAAATGTGTTTAGGAACATTTTTGTCCAGGATAACGATGTATATATACGTACATAGAGATACTTGCACTTCTCTTCTCTTCAGTTAGAGTGTATTTACATTATAAAGATGGTTTTTGTATTGTATTTTATAATTTGCATAATGAGCAATGTAAATATATGAATATGTTAACCTTATGATCTACTGTCAAATTTAAAATATTTACTAAAATATACATAAAGTTTCCTTATACTTACTATATGGAATATCAACAAGTAAAGGGTTAATACCAAGTGAAAAACATCACCAGATGAGGACTAATTAAGATGGAATGAACAACCAATCATAAGGATATGAGCCTCTTAAAAGATCGGAGAGAATGGGGAAAAAAAACATCTTTGAAAAAGTTAGCTCATTGCTAATGAAACGCGTTAGTGTCAGGATTCCACTACACCTGGATTGCTATCTGAAGGAGAATACATCTCCATTATTTTCAAGCAGACCATCCTGTGTGAACTTGATGATTTAGGACGAGTACATCCACTCAGTGTGTATGCTGAACTGTCTAACATCTGAGGCAGTTTTACTATGGGAAATTATTCCTCGGCACATCGGAACTCCGGCACCTGAGTATACTCACCCTTATATCCGACGATACACACCACCCACATATACCAGCGGCTCATCATTTGCCTTTCTGGGACGTTGATTTTGAGGTGGTGAGATGTATACACCTCTGCGCTTCTAATATCTTTCAGACTTTGATTGCTCATTGTGGCACTATTTGAAAATTTACACAGTACTTTCTGGATTACGCTGGATCCTATCACGGATCTGTGTTCATGCACCCTCGCGTTGCAGCTGCATTTGAATATTGGGTGAGATCTATCCAGCTATTATCTGTTGATTACCAAGACTTGGTTCATATATTATGTTTTTAATATTGTCTACTGGCCAGACACTCATTATACTCATTATTACCATCTGTTTGTAATGTGTTTTCTATCAGGTAGTACCCGCTACATTATTTGAATGATACGCATGTTAGCTCAGCTATTTACATATTTTTATTATACAATAAATAATTTATATCTTCATTGGACATATATGACATATATTGATTTCACAATATGAGGTGTATTCCTCATCATTGTCTATCAGTTATTATAAAAATTAACAATTTACATATTTGCAGTAAATATTATTTAATCTCTGTTTGTTTCAACATGTCTGAAAGCTAAACAATGACACTGGAGCTAATCACCATTTAATAAATGTTATATTTGATTTACTATTTTTCATTTTCTAGACATCTGATTGGTGTCATTACTTTTTTGTTCTTCACATGAATGCTAATAATAATAAATAAATAATTAATATAATGATAATAACATATAATAATAATAATAATAATAATAATAATAATAATAATAATAATAATTGTTATTATTATTATTATTTTAATTATATAATACCATCATGCTACACAGTGCTGTACAGTCAGAAAATGTTTTTGTTTATTTTATCTGTCCATGCCCCAATTGAATTTGCAATCTCATTTCACTATGACAAGAATACAAATGCAAACACACACTAGGGCCAATTTAGCCAATTTAGGATTGTGGAAGCAACTGCTTCTCATGAGCAAATCCAACAGCATACAAACTTCATTGAGATAGCATCTTAATTGGAATTGAACAAAATGACCCAGAACCGCTAGTCAGTATTCTGCTCGTGCCCACCCAAATACGTCAGTGTTGGGCTGAGGAAATAGCAAGCAAAATTATGTCAAAATGCTTTTTTGAAAAAGCCACCACTTGCATTTTATTCTTGGTTGGTGTTGTCATACCACATTGGTCCTTGGTAAAGCCTAATTAAATACAGTTTGCTGTTTATGGAGTGTTTCATAGTGAGTGCTGCAGGAGTAGCATATTACTGTAGACGCACTCTTCTGGACCAGTATAAACCAGAGACCAGAAGGATAATCATAATATCTGTGTGTACTCTCCCCTAATTTCTATCGCAGATCAGCAAAACACGTAAGTACGTTACAGAGAAAATACATGCTTCACTATACGTTGCAAAATAACAGCTGTGTTCAAGGTAGCTGATAATAGTGTTTATTTAATTTAAGAACACAAGTGCTCTCACTGTATTCTAAACTTGCTTAAAAGTATTGCTGTTAAGAATATGTAACTGTGAAGGTAATCACAAACTGTCATAGAAATATGTGTGTACAATGTGAAGCTATGACTTCAGAAACTGAATTCAGTATTATTTTACTTTCACCAGAGTGAAAGAAAACCGAGTGTTCTATGTAAATGGGTACAGTAAAAAATTGTGGATGTTTTTTAACGCTGAAGTCTATGGGTGTGTACTGAATAAGAGGCAATGTTTTTATTAAAACTTGGTATCTATCCAGTTGTAATAGGTTGTATTTTAGTAAAGTAAATGTATAGTTTGTTTTTTATTGCTGTTCATTCTGGAATGTTTTAATAAATGTATGTACTGACTAGGGTGTGAAACTGATGTGCAATTAGTTCTCAATATCAGAGAATGCTTAACGTAAAAAAAAAATTAAATATTTAAAGTATGAGTAAAACCGAACATTTTGTTACTTTTTTGCCAGTATGTTTGTAAATAAATTGCAGCTCTAGAAACCTCAAAGGCTATGATAAATGAAAAAATACATTATATAAATAAATTATGAAAAGTGGTCACGAATCACCGTAAAAAATGTTTATTAATAGCAATATATAACCAAAGATTATTGTAAAATGGATGCTGATATACCTACAATAGACCAGCTAACACACACAGATATTATATAATATAAAACACTTGAAATAAATACCGTATATACTTGAGTATAAGTCGACCCGCATATAAGCCGAGGCACCTAATTTTACCACATAAAACTGGGAAAACTTTTTGACTCGAGTATAAGCCTAGGGTGGCAAAGAGCGCTAATTTACCTTGAAGCAAAGTAGATAGTTTTGAAGTGGAACCTTATTTTGAAAATTTACAGTGCACGAGAGAGAGAGAGAGATTGTTTTTTCACTTGCCCCGCAGTGGAACGCATATGCGTTCCAACAACAGGAAGTTCAGCATTTGGAACTCAAGTTTGCGTTCCAAATGTCGAACTTCCTGTTGTTGGAACGCATATGCAGAACTTAACAGCCGAGGTACCGCACACCAGGTAAGTTCACCCGTGTATAAGCCGAGTGGCCTTTTTCAGCATACAAAAATGTGCTGGAAAAACTCGGCTTATACACGAGTATATACGGTAACCACTACTATAGTGGTAATTGACACAGTGCACTGTGATCAAACTAATATCATATCATATAAACACATCGATCTCTTCTAATCGCTACCATGTAAAATTCATAATGAACAGCTGTCATAAAAAGTAGTGAAAAAAAAAAAAAAGGTTGGCCAATGAAAAAAAGGGAAAAATTCCACTAATGTAGCTATAGTAAATACGATCCAGTAACCACAGGATGTGTGGATATGGATGTTAATAATTTAAAACAATGCGTATAGCCGTTAATTGAATGTCAGCCATCAGCCTATTCCTCCTTGAGCAAAAAACTTGGTTCAATCAAATATATATGCATGTGGTCCATCTCAATGCAATAGTCTCTACTGAGATTTTACCTTCATCTGTTGAATGTATGTATTCACTCGTAAATTTCAACAATGATGTCACGATGGTTCTGTATCCTCAGTGGTTTGGCACTCTTTAGCTGTAAAAAATATAGCATGTAGCAGGTGTCTATGTGTCACGGGCACTAGGAGTCTTTACCCAGGAATCACCAGATGGTAGGCTTACCAGAGCAATGTAGATGGTAATAGGGTACTCTGGTAGCTGGGTGATCACGGAACATGAAATGATGGCCGATGAGATGCTCAGGAAAGTCTATGACTAGCAACACTGGTAATAATAAGGTAATGATACACAAGGAACTGTATGGACAAGGACACGTGAAGGTAGTCAGTGGTCTGCGATAGCAAGTTGTACCACTGCTATAGTGAGGAGGAATGTCCAACAGAAACAAGGAGGTGATGAGAGTCAGCGGTCTGCGGGTAGCAAGTTGTACCGCTGTCTGAGTGAAGGAATGGAATCCAAGTGGAGGTATCCAGGTAGTCAGTGGTCTGCGGTAGCAAGTTGTACCACTGCTATGTGAGAGGATAATGGAACAGGTGATACCGGAAACAGGGATCAGTGGTCTGACATCAGCAAGTTGTACCACTGAATATATATGTGAGGAGGTGCACGGGGGAAGACTGCAACACAGGATATACACAGGCACCTTATACACGATCCACAGTAATATGCACAATATAGATATATATAAATGTAAATGACTGATCAGGTCTGCAATCTAGAAAGTCTCTTGAAGTAGTCCAGCACAATGATAACACAGTCAATGATGGCAATAGACTCAGCGGATAGCAGACTCCAGAGAGAACCAAACACAGTCCAGCAAGATATGCAATACACAGCACAGTCAATGAGAAGTATGCATACCGTGGTTCAGCAGTAGCAGTCAGATGGGGATTGCAGCGGTACCTGAGCGGCTGGAGGCCGACTGGATAGGAAGTCCCTGGATAGGTGAAGCAGCGGTCTAGCAGGTGCAGCGCACAGGTGAGTAGACCAACAGGGACACGAATCCACAGGAGTCAGCAACACGTGGAACTGGACTCATAGGAGACCCAGGAGAATGGAGATGATCCAGCAGAGGGTAGTAGATGAGATACAAATCCAATGCTGACAGGAGGGTAGAGACCAGTGGAACACGTGAAGGCGTGGAGAGTGGATCAGCAGGAGATGGACGATAGCGTTGACCACCGCAGCAGGACTCAGCGGCACACGGAGGTAACCAGTAGCAACCACAGGAACCAACAGCGATGGGAAACAGGAGTGCAGCGCAGGGCAGGAGCTGTTGATCACGAAGTGTAACAGATGGTAATGAAAGCGGCAGTCTCGAGGAAGTCACAGCAAAGATGAGATGAGACTATAGTGCACAGAGGCAGCGGATAGTAATCAGCTGGCAGTCACGATGTTGAACACAGGCGAGTTGCAAGCAGGAGACTGTAGTGCACAGAGGCAGCGGATAGTAGTCAGCTGGCAGTCACGATGTTGAACACAGGCGAGTTGCAAGCAGGAGACTGTAGTGCACGGAGGCAGCGGATAGAAATCAGCAAACAGACTTGATGAGAAGCAGGTGAGTGAGGTAAAAGCTGGAGTGCACGGAGGCAGCGGATAGCAATGAGCAAACAGTCACATTGATATAAAATAACGTTGAAGTGGTGTAGAAGACTGTAGTGCACGGAGGCAGCGGATAGGAATCAGCAAACAGTCATGATGATACAGTTGATGGTGGAAGTGGTATGGAACCACAGTAGTAGAAGTGGTTTGGAAACCACAGGAATCAGCAGCGCTGAATACACAAGTAATACAGGAACACCTTCAGAGACTCATGAGGAATGAGACTCCAAGATCAGGCAACGTGGTGTTGACCACAGGTGCTTAATATAGGGAGGTTGCCTGATCTGCCAATTGAGTTAAAGGGGTATACACTGAAGTATAGAAAAGGGCTGCGCATGCGCAGACCCTCAGGATGGTGGACGACCACGGTTCCTAAATGTCCGGGAAAAGGCACTCACGGTCCGGTGAGTGACAGTACCCCCCCTTTTAAAGGTGGGCACAGAACGCCTGGAACCGGGCTTGTCCGGATTTTTGGAGTAAAACTTCTTCAAAAGGGCAGGAGCATTAAGATCTTCAGCTTTGATCCAAGAGCGCTCCTCAGGACCAAAGCCCTTCCAATGAACGAGGAAGTGGAGGACTCCTCGCGAAATTTTTGCATCTAGTACCTCGGTAATCTCAAAATCCTCCTCCTGATGAACTTGAACTGGCTGCGGAGCTGAGGGAGGAGTTGAAAAACGGTTGATAATAAGAGGTTTGAGCAAAGATACATGGAAGGCATTAGAAATCCGAAGACTCTTAGGAAGAAGGAGTTTCACACATACTGGATTGATAACTTGAATGATCCTATATGGACCAATAAAACGAGGGGCGAATTTCATGGATGGAACCTTCAAACGAATATTTTTTGTGGATAACCAGACACGATCTCCAATTTTTAGTGGTGGAATAGCCCGCCTCTTCTTATCAGCGAAAGATTTATATTTGACAGATGTCTTCTTTAAACAGGTTCTGACCTGAGACCAGATATTTTTAAAGGTCTGACAAACCGTTTCCACCGCAGGAACTTGGGTGGGCGGGAGGGCAGGAAATTCCGGAAAAGACGGATGGTGACCGTAGACCACAAAGAATGGAGTTTTGGATGATGACTCATGGTACATGTTGTTATGGGCGAACTCAGCCCAAGGGAGTAACTCTACCCAGTTGTCTTGATTGGCTGATGAAAATATCCTTATAAAAGTCTCAAGATCTTGATTGACACGTTCGGTTTGTCCATTGGATTGTGGATGGTAAGAAGATGAGAGTGCTAATCGTATGCCCAAGGTTTTACAAAGGGCTCGCCAGAATCTGGACACGAATTGTACTCCTCTATCAGACACAATCTCAGATGGACATCCATGGATACGGAAGATCTCTTTAATGAAATGTTCAGCCAGGATAGACGAGGAAGGCAAACCAGACAGAGGGATGAAATGAGCCATCTTCGAAAATCTGTCCACTACCACCCAAATAGTGTTATGGTTCTTACTAGGTGGTAAGTCAGTAACGAAATCCATACTAATATGGGTCCATGGTTTGGACGGAATGGGTAGTGGTCGCAGCAACCCTGCTGGGGTTCTGCGGGAGGATTTGAATTGCGAACATAATTCACAGGAAGCAATGAACTCTTTGACGTCTCTCCTCATTGAAGGCCACCAGTAACTTCGAGAAAGGATCTCAAAAGTCTTGTGTTCACCGGCGTGTCCAGAAAAACGAGAGGCATGGAACCACGAAAGGATTTTCCTCCTTAGAGTAGGAGGCACGAGGGTCTTCCCAAATGGTAGCGTTTTGGTGGATGAAGCAGCCAGTGAGATACATTTGGGGTCTAGAATGGTATGGTTGGAAACCTCTTCTATATCAGAGGACGTAACAAAGGCTCTAGATAAGGCATCAGCTTTTTTGTTCTTGGCAGCTGGTTTGAAGGTAATTATTAATTCAAAACGGGAAAAGAAAAGAGACCATCTTGCTTGACGAGGGTTCAAGCATTGGGCAGACTGGAGATATGACAAGTTCTTATGATCCGTGAAGATCGTCACCGGATGGCGAGCTCCCTCCAACAAGTATCTCCATTCCTCTAATGCGGCTTTGATAGCCAGTAATTCCTTGTCTCCGATGGTATAATTCTTCTCTGCGGGTAGGAGACCCCGAGAATAGAAGGCACAAGGGTGGAATTTTTGCTGTTCCGAGCGTTGGGAGAGAATAGCTCCTAAGCCCACATTAGAGGCATCTACTTCTAGAAAAAAGGGGAGTGTCACATCAGGCTGACGAAGGATTGGAGCCGAAGAGAAGGACTCTTTTAATGTTTGAAAGGCTTGAATAGCCTCAGTAGACCATTGCTTAGGATTAGCCCCTTTTCGAGTCAGGGCCACAATAGGAGATGCAATGGAAGAAAAGTCTTGAATGAAGCGTCTATAGTAATTGGCAAAACCTAAAAAACGCTGGATGGCACGAAGAGTAGTTGGCTGGGGCCAATGTAGTACAGCATTTACTTTGTCAGGATCCATCTTCAGACCAACTCCGGAAACAATATACCCCAAGAATGGAATCTGGGGTAATTCGAATGAACATTTTTCTAATTTACAGAACAATGAATTTTTCCGTAGCCTGGAGAGGACTTCTGCCACATGTTGGTGGTGAGAAGGCAGGTCCTGTGAAAAAATCAATATGTCGTCCAGGTAGACGACGACACATACATATAATAAGTCCCGAAAAATCTCATTGATGAAGCCCTGAAAAACAGCGGGGGCATTACATAGCCCGAAAGGCATTACCAGATATTCGTAATGCCCGTCTCTGGTGTTAAACGCCGTCTTCCATTCGTCACCGGAACGGATTCTGATTAAATTGTAGGCACCACGAAGATCCAACTTAGTAAAAATACGGGCTCCCTTGATGCGGTCAAATAGCTCAGTGATCAACGGAATGGGATACCGATTCTTGATAGTAATGGCATTGAGTCCACGAAAATCTATACAAGGGCGTAATGATCCATCCTTCTTTTTGACAAAGAAGAACCCAGCTCCAGCGGGCGAGGTGGAAGGTCGAATGAACCCACGCTGGAGGTTCTCCCGTATATATTCAGATGTAGCTTGAGTTTCAGGTAACGAGAGTGGATAGACCCGGCCCCTGGGAGGAGTCTTGCCAGGAAGAAGATCAATCGGACAATCCCAAGAACGATGAGGAGGAAGACGTTCAGACTGAGCTTTATCAAAAACATCGGTAAATGAAGCATATTGAGGAGGGAGTCCCGGTGAAATAGCTGAGATGGAAGCTTGCTGTACCTTGAGAGGAATGACTTGGGAAAGGCAATGATGGTGACATTCAGGCCCCCAAGACGTGACTTGAGGGGTGCGCCAGTCAATCTGGGGAGAGTGACACTGAAGCCATGGAAGGCCTAAGACAATCGGACTTGTCGTAACAGGAAGAATTAAAAACGATATCTCTTCATGATGCAGAGCACCAATCTGAAGGGTTACTGGAGACGTACTCTGGGTGATGAGACCGTTGATGAGACGTGATCCATCGATAGCCGTCACAGTAATGGGAGTTTTTAAGGTAATCATTGGTAGAGACCATTGATTAACTAACGATTTGGAAATAAAATTTCCTGCTGCTCCGGAATCAATCAATGCCTGTGACTCAAAGGTCTTGGTAGCAAAGGAAATAGTCACATCAAAAGCGCAGACTTTAGATTTCATAGACGATGGAGAGGACTCCAGGGACCCTAACTTCACCTCTCCAGAACTAGTTAGGGCCTGGCATTTCCCGATCTCTTAGGGCAGGAGCTGAGGACATGAGTGGAATCAGCACAATAGATACAGAGTCTATTCTTGACTCTTCGTTTCCTCTCCTCAGAAGATAACTTGGAACGTCCTATCTCCATGGGAATCACAGCGGGTGACACTGGACGAAATTGAGGGTTAGAGCGAAAAGGTGCTTTAGCAGAAGTCGTTTTCTCAGCCTCTCTTTCACGAAATCTCATATCAACACGATGGCATAGAGAGATCAAATCTTCAAGTGACGAAGGAAGCTCTTGGGTAGTCAGTGCATCTTTAATTTTATCGGAAAGCCCCTGCCAGAAGGCGGCAACTAGGGCTTCAGTGTTCCACTGAAGTTCAGAGGCTAAGATCCTAAATTGAATGACGTACTGGCCTACAGTATGAGATCCTTGTCGCAGACGGAGAATGCTGGAAGCAGCGGAGGTCACACGACCTGGTTCATCGAACACACTTCGGAATGTAGAAATGAATTTGGCACTATCTTGTAATATTGGATCGTTCCTCTCCCACAGAGGGGAGGCCCAAGCCAGGGCTTGTCCTGAAAACAAAGAGATAAGATAGGCCACTCTGGAACGATGGGTAGAAAAATTTTGAGGTTGGAGCTCAAAATGGACTGAACATTGGTTAAGGAAACCCCTACAAGTTTTGGGGTCTCCATCGTACTTTGACGGAGTAGGCAGGTGAAGCGTGGAAGCTATAGACACCTGGGATGGCAATGGGGAAACGGAGGAAAGCACAGGAGCTTCAGTAGTAGCTGTCACAGTCTGTCCAGATGTTCCTTGGGAGGTTAATGACTGATAACACTGAAGTAACAGCTGTTGGCGGGCATCCTGTTGCTCCACACGGCTAACCAGATGTTGCAGCATCTCTTTGGCGGTAGGTTCCACATCTGGGTCTGTCATGGCCTGATCTTACTGTCACGGGCACTAGGAGTCTTTACCCAGGAATCACCAGATGGTAGGCTTACCAGAGCAATGTAGATGGTAATAGGGTACTCTGGTAGCTGGGTGATCACGGAACATGAAATGATGGCCGATGAGATGCTCAGGAAAGTCTATGACTAGCAACACTGGTAATAATAAGGTAATGATACACAAGGAACTGTATGGACAAGGACACGTGAAGGTAGTCAGTGGTCTGCGATAGCAAGTTGTACCACTGCTATAGTGAGGAGGAATGTCCAACAGAAACAAGGAGGTGATGAGAGTCAGCGGTCTGCGGGTAGCAAGTTGTACCGCTGTCTGAGTGAAGGAATGGAATCCAAGTGGAGGTATCCAGGTAGTCAGTGGTCTGCGGTAGCAAGTTGTACCACTGCTATGTGAGAGGATAATGGAACAGGTGATACCGGAAACAGGGATCAGTGGTCTGACATCAGCAAGTTGTACCACTGAATATATATGTGAGGAGGTGCACGGGGGAAGACTGCAACACAGGATATACACAGGCACCTTATACACGATCCACAGTAATATGCACAATATAGATATATATATATGTAAATGACTGATCAGGTCTGCAATCTAGAAAGTCTCTTGAAGTAGTCCAGCACAATGATAACACAGTCAATGATGGCAATAGACTCAGCGGATAGCAGACTCCAGAGAGAACCAAACACAGTCCAGCAAGATATGCAATACACAGCACAGTCAATGAGAAGTATGCATACCGTGGTTCAGCAGTAGCAGTCAGATGGGGATTGCAGCGGTACCTGAGCGGCTGGAGGCCGACTGGATAGGAAGTCCCTGGATAGGTGAAGCAGCGGTCTAGCAGGTGCAGCGCACAGGTGAGTAGACCAACAGGGACACGAATCCACAGGAGTCAGCAACACGTGGAACTGGACTCATAGGAGACCCAGGAGAATGGAGATGATCCAGCAGAGGGTAGTAGATGAGATACAAATCCAATGCTGACAGGAGGGTAGAGACCAGTGGAACACGTGAAGGCGTGGAGAGTGGATCAGCAGGAGATGGACGATAGCGTTGACCACCGCAGCAGGACTCAGCGGCACACGGAGGTAACCAGTAGCAACCACAGGAACCAACAGCGATGGGAAACAGGAGTGCAGCGCAGGGCAGGAGCTGTTGATCACGAAGTGTAACAGATGGTAATGAAAGCGGCAGTCTCGAGGAAGTCACAGCAAAGATGAGATGAGACTATAGTGCACAGAGGCAGCGGATAGTAATCAGCTGGCAGTCACGATGTTGAACACAGGCGAGTTGCAAGCAGGAGACTGTAGTGCACAGAGGTAGCGGATAGTAGTCAGCTGGCAGTCACGATGTTGAACACAGGCGAGTTGCAAGCAGGAGACTGTAGTGCACAGAGGCAGCGGATAGTAGTCAGTTGGCAGTCACGATGTTGAACACAGGCGAGTTGCAAGCAGGAGACTGTAGTGCACAGAGGCAGCGGATAGTAGTCAGCTGGCAGTCACGATGTTGAACACAGGCGAGTTGCAAGCAGGAGACTGTAGTGCACGGAGGCAGCGGATAGAAATCAGCAAACAGACTTGATGAGAAGCAGGTGAGTGAGGTAAAAGCTGGAGTGCACGGAGGCAGCGGATAGCAATGAGCAAACAGTCACATTGATATAAAATAACGTTGAAGTGGTGTAGAAGACTGTAGTGCACGGAGGCAGCGGATAGGAATCAGCAAACAGTCATGATGATACAGTTGATGGTGGAAGTGGTATGGAACCACAGTAGTAGAAGTGGTTTGGAAACCACAGGAATCAGCAGCGCTGAATACACAAGTAATACAGGAACACCTTCAGAGACTCATGAGGAATGAGACTCCAAGATCAGGCAACGTGGTGTTGACCACAGGTGCTTAATATAGGGAGGTTGCCTGATCTGCCAATTGAGTTAAAGGGGTATACACTGAAGTATAGAAAAGGGCTGCGCATGCGCAGACCCTCAGGATGGTGGACGACCACGGTTCCTAAATGTCCGGGAAAAGGCACTCACGGTCCGGTGAGTGACACTATGTAGCTCAATAAATCTGTAATGTATATCCAAAGCGAGCTCACCCGATCGTGCTGCAGCTGTAGTATATTACCCACAAGCAGTAGAACTGTATGTTCAGCTTCCAAGAATGAGAACAATGCCGTCAACTGACCCAGGATCTGGGTATCAGCCGCAATTGATACCTCTCTTATATTTGCTCAAGGAAAGAAAGTTTTGATACGGCTGCATGATTTCACCATGTAACTTGAAATAACTTGTTAACAAGAATAACGTGCATAAGTAAAAAATCTCAGTTATCAACATCCAAGTTCCCTAACGCGCTTCTTTACAAATTAACTTCATCAGAGGGAAAGTAATGTAGCAACGTTAGGCTGATATGAACCTTATAAACACATAGTTACTTCATTAAGTAATCAATAAATTACTGAATTCAATACAACTGGTGATTCGTGACCATATGAATAACAGAAATGAATCCTGTTGAGAGACAGGTGCTGCAACACACTGAATACATCGATATGGCCATCTCAAATAAATCTATGCGAAATTAAAACATAAGTATCAATACAATATATAGCTAAGTAATGGGTAGAAAATATATATAACAAGTGAAAACTAGCAAAAAATGGGTATGGAACTCTAAAAAATAAAAATACGGATGTGTATAAAGAATAAAAGTGAAAAATAGGAATATAATAAATTTCACTGAAAAATGAATGGAATGTTCGAATCAATACGTACCCCCAAAAGTATCTACCGATACTAGCAATAGCTTAGTAATGGGTAGAAAACATATATAACAAGTAATAATATATAATTAGCTTTTTATTCCAGGTGGTTTGCAGCCACCTTATATTGCAGCTGCTTGATCATTCGGCTATATGAGTAGCGTTTGTATTTAATATTTTTTTAAGGCGACATATCAAATGCATTTTTTTTTTTTGTGGAATTATATTCTATGTTTGTAAATGCCATAAACATTTTGCAAATAACGGGCTACATGTTGCTGATGATTGCACTTCAACAAAGGTTGTATTGTGTGACAAAAATATCAGCAAAAACAGAAGGGTAACCAATATCTATATTTGCTATCCTGCATTTTTATTACAGTTACTGGACCCTTAAGACCCTTATCTGAAATCTGTAACATCAGCCACAGGATGGCCTTCACAACTAAAATGTATTATTAAAAGGGAGAATGAGATGGGCACCTTTTGTAGATAATTCACTCTAATTCACTCTAAACTGATACTTAATTTATTTAAAGGACACATAAAACAGAAAGTAAATATACACTTGTTGCATGACCTTTGCTTAGTCTATAAAGCAATATCTTGCTTCCTCGTGGGAGCTACATTCAATAAAAATATATCAATATATACATAATAATCCAATAAATCAAGTTGCAATAGAAGTTTAAAATCTGTAATAATACATTTTCTTAGGTAATAATTTCTGAGGCTAAAACCAGAATCATCCAAGTCAATCTAGAACATTTTTTTGTAACTTAATATTGATAAATTGCTTCCAACTACTAGTGCTTGGCTAAATCACATCTACATGTCTCTGATTTTCATGTAGAATAACTACAATTCTAGTGCATGATTACTGCATTTTAAGGAAAGTACAATACACAGCGTAGTCTTCCACCACTTTAATTGTATTTTCTCATAAAGATTTCTTAGTCAGGCAACAAAGAAAGCGTATAAACCCTTGTGAGATAAGAGGATTTTTTGATTAATGATAGCCCACTCAACTTTGTGAAAGAAATAAGGTCAAGTAAAAAAAATACATCATTGCTACGCCATCCTTTTATTCTACTCTTTTAAACGTGTAGCGATCCATACAGTTTTGCATATTTGCATTACAAAATGTTGAGCCTATTTACGATATATATATATAGATATATATATATATTTATTTATTTTTTTCAAAAACCAGGCACTCCACCTATAATAAAATATACTTACCCTGCATTCTCTGAACTCCAATGTGTAGTCATCAGATGGGCTGTATATAAATTCATATGAGGAGACACTCAAGGAATTTGAACAAACAATATTTTTCAAAAATAGTGTTTATTCCAAATACTCCGTTTAACTTTCCTCATACATCTCTGTCTGTTTTACCCAGTATTGTTTACTGCTGTGTGTGTCCCCAATTATAAAACGCCATGGAATTTGTTGGCAATTCCATAAGTAAATGCTGTTGATGATGATGATGATATACACTGTGTACATATATATATATATATATATATATATATATATATATATATATATATAAAGAGAGAGAGAGAGAGAGAGAGAGATAGATGTATATATATATATATATATATATATATATATATATATATATATATCTATATCTATATAGATATAGATATATATATATATATGCTCAAAATATAAATATATATATATATATATATATATATATATATATATATATACATCTATCTCTCTCTCTCTCTCTTTATATATATATATATATATATATATATATATATATATATATATATTGTTATTATAGAAAGAGGGATGATGGCGCCAAATCTAGTAGTGCTAACTGGTACAGAACGTCCAGACAGTCAGTATTACTGTATATAGAGATATAAATACAAAGTGTTCATCATGTCAGGCTGGTATAAGCAGTATAAACCAATGTTCATAATTCCTGATCATATGCCGAAACACAGACAGAAGAAAGCAGGAAACAACGTTTCAGATGTATCCGTGACAATCAGTAGCAAGTGATAGGTGGCAACGTACCAAAAAGATATAAATAAACAGCTTATCTGTATCAGAGGTTCTCTTGGAAATGAGCTCCAGTCAGCTTCAAGAGGTCAGGAACAGACGTGTAGATATCTTATGTAGGTATATGGTAACTGGATCATCAGCCACAGCACAGTCACTGCTCACAAACTCCACTCATACGGTGTATTAAGAGAGGAAAAAGCCATATAGTGTAGTACTTATGTGCAATAATTTATTCAGCATGTATCATAATAAAACACACTCACAATATATATAAGGTATAAAAGCTTATCTGTAAATCCTGTGGACATAGGATACTGCTACACGATGTAGATCACTGGGATATATAGGAAGTAGACACCAATGGGCTCCGCACAGAAGTTCTCAATGGGGTAACTTTTCAGGGATCAGGTAGACAGTACAGCCTAATGTGTACCAGGAATAATGTATGTAGAACAGCCTCAACGCGTTTCATCGTATAAACTTCATCAGGAGGAGTATTTTAGAACAGCACTTATTGCTGTCTTAAATAGCGATGGCGGGCGCCATTTTGCGCATGCGCAGAACACACTTCCGGTTCAGCGCTAACACTATCTGTATAGGAGGAATGTGTGTTGCCTGTTATAAGCAGGTATTGGGCCTTAGAGGACTCAGAAATAGTAGGGGCATGGAATGTTTAAAGGTTAATGCCCAAAAGACTGTATGGGCTAGATAGAACTGTTGTAATCGATGGCGGTAGCCATCTTGGAATGGGGCAAGGTATATAGCAGTGGAGTGATTGGTGGATTATCACAGATCGGCATGTGATACTGATATGAATAGCGGTGGCCATATTAAGTCAGGGCTATAGAGTGAACTATAATAGAGAACTCCTGGCAAATAGCCCATAATGCATACATATACATATGGATAACAATAAATATCAAAAGTGCAGTATGGCTAAGAAATATTCCTCTGAGTACTAAGCATGACATACTTAAAAATCTTAAAAAGTTGATATTCTGCAGGATATCCTGTAACTAGACAGGCATAACTGTGTGGTAATGTAAAAATATATATATATAAGGTAAACACAATACTTTCAGGCAGAACATATAATCAGCAGTAACACATACATAAAATTAGCTGATAAAATATAAATAAATATAAATATAAAATATAGAGTAAAATAATTAACAATGGTGTATAGGCATACAGGCATATGATATCAAACAGTCACAAATGTGTCAGTATGATATTTCATAAAAAGATGTATAAAAGTATCAGTCATTAATAAATATATATCATTAATAAATATATCAATACAATAGATTAGGAACTTACATAGTATAAGTCTGATGGAATTATAAAAAAGGTGCTATCTCATAACCTTCATTTAGCCCAGGTTAATTATTTTACTCTATATTTTATATTTATATTTATTTATATTTTATCAGCTAATTTTATGTATGTGTTACTGCTGATTATATGTTCTGCCTGAAAGTATTGTGTTTACCTTATATATATATATATTTTTATATTACCACACAGTTATGCCTGTCTAGTTACAGGATATCCTGCAGAATATCAACTTTTTAAGATTTTTAAGTATGTCATGCTTAGTACTCAGAGGAATATTTCTTAGCCATACTGCACTTTTGATATTTATTGTTATCCATATGTATATGTATGCACTATGGGCTATTTGCCAGGAGTTCTCTATTATAGTTCACTCTATAGCCCTGACTTAATATGGCCACCGCTATTCATATCAGTATCACATGCCGATCTGTGATAATCCACCAATCACTCCACTGCTATATACCTTGCCCCATTCCAAGATGGCCACCACCATCGATTACAACAGTTCTATCTAGCCCATACAGTCTTTTGGGCATTAACCTTTAAACATTCCATGCCCCTACTATTTCTGAGTCCTCTAAGGCCCAATACCTGCTTATAACAGGCAACACACATTCCTCCTATACAGATAGTGTTAGCGCTGAACCGGAAGTGTGTTCTGCGCATGCGCGAAAATCGCGCTGCACTGCGCATGCGCGAAATGGCGCCTGCCATCGCTATTTAAGACAGCAATAAGTGCTGTTCTAAAATACTCCTCCTGACGAAGTCTATACGACGAAACGCGTTGAGGCTGTTCTACATACATTATTCCTGGTACACATTAGGCTGTACTGTCTACCTGATCCCTGAAAAGTTACCCCATTGAGAACTTCTGTGCGGAGCCCATTGGTGTCTACTTCCTATATATCCCAGTGATCTACATCGTGTAGCAGTATCCTATGTCCACAGGATTTACAGATAAGCTTTTATACCTTATATATATTGTGAGTGTGTTTTATTATGATACATGCTGAATAAATTATTGCACATAAGTACTACACTATATGGCTTTTTCCTCTCTTAATACACCGTATGAGTGGAGTTTGTGAGCAGTGACTGTGCTGTGGCTGATGATCCAGTTACCATATACCTACATAAGATATCTACACGTCTGTTCCTGACCTCTTGAAGCTGACTGGAGCTCATTTCCAAGAACCTCTGATACAGATAAGCTGTTTATTTATATATTTTTGGTACGTTGCCACTAGGGATGTGCACCGGCGACTTTTGAGGTCTCGTGTTTTGTGTTTTGGATCCGGATTTTCGTTATTTTTGAGGTTCGGATTTGTCTCGCAAAACACTTGACGAAAGGTCTCGGTTCGGATTTAAGGTATTGGATTCGGATTTTTTTTTAAAAAAACATAAAAAGTTTAAAAATCAAGTTTTTGGGCTTATTTTCACTCCTAGGCTATTATTAACCTCAATAACATTCAATAACAAGCATTTCCACTAATTTACAGTGTATTCTGAACACCTCACAATATAGTTATTAGTCCAAAACGTTGCAAAAAGGTATCTTTCTGGACTGCGTAGAGGAGTGGGTCACCACAATATCTTAAAAACCCTGAACTTTTATGATTCGCACCAATAATTGTACCTGGACTGCGTAGAGGAGTGGGTCACCACAATATATTAAAAACCCTGAACTTTTATGAATCGCACCAATAAATGTACCTGGACTGCGTAGAGGAGTGGGTCACCACAATATATTAAAAACCCTGAACTTTTATGAATCGCACCAATAAATGTACCTGGACTGCGTAGAGGAGTGGGTCACCACAATATATTAAAAACCCTGAACTTTTATGATTCGCACCAATAATTGTACCTGGACTGCGTAGAGGAGTGGGTCACCACAATATATATAATAAGAAAACCATCAACTTGTTTGATTCGCACCAATAAATGTACCTGGACTGCGTAGAGGAGTGGGTCACCACAATATATTAAAAACCCTGAACTTTTATGAATCGCACCAATAAATGTACCTGGACTGCGTAGAGGAGTGGGTCACCACAATATATTAAAAACCCTGAGCTTTTATGATTCGCACCAATAATTGTACCTGGACTGCGTAGAGGAGTGGGTCACCACAATATATTAAAAACCCTGAACTTTTATGAATCGCACCAATAAATGTACCTGGACTGCGTAGAGGAGTGGGCACTGGGCACCACAATAAAATATATAAAAAACCTTCAACAGGTCTGCATTACACTACACATACGGCTGCTCCTCCATCCTCTCCATCATATACATGTTGGAGTTTTAGCGTGTGACAACCTCTTGTTTTTGATAATGTCAGTGCATTTTGAATATTTTTCAATTTGCCCCACACCACTGAATGTACTTTATCTATGATACGCATCTATCTATCTTGACTGCGTAGTGTGGTGGCCCCGGTACACAATTTGGTACAGAGGCCACAATATAATTAAAAAACCCTCCACGTGTCAGAATTCCACCAAACAAGTATCTGGACTGCGTAGTGGGGTGGCCCCGGTACCCAACTTGATACCGGGGCCACAATAAAATAAATACACCCTCCACGTGTCAGAATTCCACCAAACAAGTATCTGGACTGCGTAGTGGGGTGGCCCCGGTACCCAACTTGATACCGGGGCCACAATACCTCCTCCAAACATGCTACAGACAATTCGTCATTGAGATCCCATTAAGTATGTTAAAGACAGACAGGGTCCAAGTGTTATTAGTTGACTTTGTAAAGAAAAAAACTGTCCCTGTTGCACATAGTCGTGCAATGAAGACTTACTTTTTCATTTAAAGGCACGATCTTTCAAGTGTAGTGTTTGTAAGTCTAAGTCATATTATACTTTTGGTAAAATTGGTTTTTTTTGTTCCTCTTTATGTTAATTAATTAGTAATAGAATTAAAGTAGGAAATAGAATTAAATAGAATTAAAGTAGGAAATAGAGTGGTATAGAGTTGTAGTGTGGTATAGATAGAGTGGTCCACACAATATAATAATAAAACCCTCAACTGGTCTGAATTCCACCAAACAAGTATCTTGACTGCGTAGTGTGGTGGCCCCGGTACACAATTTGGTACCGAGGCCACAATATAATTAAAAACCCTCCACGTGTCGGAATTCCACCAAACAAGTATCTGGCCTGCATAGTGGGGTGGCCCCGGTACCCAATTTGATACCGGGGCCACATTACCTCCTCCAATTTCCAAGTGTAGTGTTTATAACATCTTAACACTACACTAATTCTAGCACGTCAAAACCTCTTGTTTTAAATAATGACAGGGCATTTAACTTTTGATTTAATTTATTGAATTTGTTGGCATTTTCTTTTACTTTTTGAACATGGCAAACGACTGTTGAATGGTCACATAATGCCAAAAAAAAAGTTGCAAGATGGAATTGTCCTTGGGCCCTCCCACCCACCCTTATGTTGTTGAAATAGGACATGCACACTTTAACAAACCAATCATTTCAGCGACAGGGCCTACCAAACAACTGTGGCTGAAATGATTGGTTTGTTTGGGCCCCCACACCAATAAAACAATTCATCTCTCCCTGTACAAACTAAACAGGCTCTACTGAGGAAAGATGTCGTCCTTATCCTCAACCTCTGATTCCTCTCCCCCTACAGTGTGTACTTCCTCCTCCTCACACATTATCAATTCGTCCCCGCTGGACTCCACAACCACAGTCCCTCTGTACTGTCTGGAGGGCAGTGCTGTACTTCATTGAGGAATTGATTATTCATTTTTATAAACATCATTTTTTCAACGTTGTGAGGAAGCAACCTCCTTCGCCGCTCACTGACCAGGTTCCCCGCTGCACTAAAAACTCTTTCCGAGTACACACTGGAGGGGGGACAACTCAGTTAAAAAATAGAGCCAGTTTGTACAGGGGCTTCCAAACTGCCTTTTGGAGTTCTACCACGTCACTACCTCTAGTTAATTTAGATTGCAAGGCTTGTAAATATAAATACTTTGAAGATAAAAAAAAGCAGGCTGCACAGACTGTGGAGCTAGAAAGTGAAATTAAATGGACCACGTTACTTTGGTGGCTATCTATGCCCCCCCCCCCCCCGCCCTACACTTGTAGTTGAATATAAATAAAGCAGCCTGCATAGACTGTAGAACTAGCAATTCAAATATACAAAGAAATGGACAAAGGCAGTTTGGTATCTGTCTGCATCAGATCCCCTCTCCACTAGGAGTAAAACAGAAAACTTTTCAGCCGTTATATAATCTAGAATATAAATAGAAATTGAGAAATGCAATTTGGTATCTGTCTGCATCATAATCATCAACATCCTCCTCAGCGCCAGCTACATCAATATCCTCCTCCCAGTGCACAACATTCACACCTTCATTAGCCAAATCTGTAACTGGACTGTGGGTGATCCTTCCAGCATATGCAGAGGGCGTGCTGCAAATGCTGGATGGAGTCACCTCTTCCCGTACAGTGATGGGAAGGTCAGGGTTCACAACCAACAACACCCTTGGACTCGCCTTGGGGATTTGTGATGTCATCTGTTTAGAAGGCAGAGTTCTTTGCTGTTTTGTTGTTGTTGCTGACAGCATAACTCTCTTAAATTTTTTGTAGGGGGGGGGAGGAGGGCTTTGATCCTTGGGTGAAGTTGGACCACTAGTCATGAACACGGGACAGGGCCTAAGCCGTTCCTTGCCACTACTTGTCGTAATTGGCATATTGCCAACTTTACGTTTCTCCTCAGATGATTTTAAGTTTCTTTTTTTGCTGTTTTTTGAGAACTTGGGCTTTTTGGATTTTACATGCCCTGTACTAGGAGATTGGGCATCGTGCTTGCCAGACGACGTTGATGGCATTTCATCGTCTATGTCATGACTAGTGGCAGCAGCTTCAGCATTAGGAGGAAGTGGGTCTTGATCTTTCCCTACTTTATCCTCCAAATTTTTGCTCTCCATTATATGTAGCACAAGATACTGCAGAATGTGTGAACTTGGTAATATTGCAGTACCAATGGACTTATAATGCTGGATTGGTTTTGCAAATTTGGTTATAATTATTATATATTTTTTTTTTTTTTTATTTTTTATTATTTTTTACTTTTTTTTTATTTTTTAAAAACTTGGGAATAATGGGGAAATAACTATGCCCTTAGAAGCACAGAGCACAGGACACAGCACCACTGGACTGAACAGGACACGGCACAGGACCCAGCAGCACTACGGAACTCAGCAGGACAGAGCACAGGACACAGCACCACTGGACTGATACTGCAGAATGTGTAAACTTTGTAATATTGCAGTACCACTGGACTTTTACTGCTGAATGTGTGAACTTGGTAATATTGCAGTACCAATGGGCTTATACTGCAGGATTGGTTGTGAAAATTTTGTGGTAATTAAAAAATATTAAAGTAGTTTTTGGTATTTTTTAAAAAACTTTTTTTTATTTTTTTAAACACAGGGGAATATTGGGGAAATAACTATGCCCTTAGAAGCACAGAGCACAGGACACAGCACCACTGGACTGAACAGGACACAGCACAGGACCCAGCAGCACCACTGACCTCAGAAGGACAGAGCACAGCACACAGCACCACTGGACTGATACTGCAGAACACAGCACAGCACAGCACAGCACAGCACAGCACTAAACAGCACAGCACAGCACAGCACTAAACAGCACAGAACTAAACAGCACAGAACTAAACAGCACAGAACTAAACAGCACAGAGGACCACCTAACACACCCTCCCTCTACCCTGATCAATGCCCGAGTGAAGATGGCGGCGACTAGCGGGGAATTTATAGGATCCGAGTATCGCGAGATCCGACAACGGGATTATGAGTCAGAGCCTCAGTTTCACTTTTGAATTTGGCGCCAATACCCGGATCTGTCTCAGATCCGACTCGGATCCGCAACGTTCGGGTGGGCTCGGATTTCAGAAATCCGAGCGCGCTCATCCCTAGTTGCCACCTATCACTTGCTACTGATTGTCACGGATACATCTGAAACGTTGTTTCCTGCTTTCTTCTGTCTGTGTTTCGGCATATGATCAGGAATTATGAACATTACTTTATACTGCTTATACTAGCCTGACATGATGAACACTTTGTATTTATATCTCTATATACAGTAATACTGACTGTCTGGACGTTCTGTACCAGTTAGCACTACTAGATTTGGCGCCATCATCCCTCTTTCTATAATAACAATACTTATTTCTCGATCGGAGTACCATCCGAAAATTAAGAGGGAGGCTGCCTACTCTTATGAAGAATAGTGCACACCAAGATGGGTGATTTATATTATTATTATTATTTACTCTCTTATTTCAAGTTTGAGCGCCAGTATTTATTATATCTAATAATACATATATATATATATATATATATATATATATATATATGTATAATAATACAGAATAGATATAGATGGCGCTAGTAGCAGCAACGATATATATATGAATGATCAAAAGTGTATTAATATAAACACGTAGATCTTCAAAAGTCCCCCAAACACTTGTCTCATGTGCAAGCGGCAGCCGAATTGCAAGATACCAGATGGTTAGTCCAGAAGAAATTTTCTACAACAAAACAAAAGCAGGGCGCCTCATAGTGTAATAATATAGGTAATATGGAACCTAAAGTAGGGTATTATGCGTACCAGATGTAGACTTGTCAATAGCCTTGTTTAGCAGTAAGTCCTTGCATCTGTCAGGATATCCCACTGGATCTCACCAAACACATAAAAATAATGCAGAAAAAACAGTAATAGTGTAGTATTTTGATGCCTCCCCTAATACACCTCGTAGAGATAGATATCAAACAGATGGCACGAAAATAGAGCAATCAAATAGATCCTTCCACAATGAATCACCCATCAGTGGCAGGAAAGGTGAAATAACACCACAATGCAGAGTTAGAAAAGGAGAGAGATCCACATGTCCATGTCTCCAAAGCACCCAAATATAAATATGCGCACCAGACTCAGAGTAATAGTAGGCTTATCTGTGATAGATCCTGAATATCATCCTCTGAATAGAGGTGTATAGCCTTAGATGGCAGGGATATTAGCTGTAATCAGCCAATCAGATTGCAGGGAGCATATTTTTATTTATTAAACGATAGTACATGATATAGAAATCCCAGCAATGAGTGAACACACTAGGCCTCCCTCCCCCAAAGCAGCCCGATATTAAATCAAAAGTACCCACATTTAATAATAAGGGCTCCCAGCAACCAACCCGGACAGTAAATTAATGTCAATCACCTTTAATAAAAACATGTATTTCCCCCCAAACAACCTCAACATTAAATTAATTGTATTTACATTTAATAAATAAACCTATTTCTTCCCAAACATTAAATAATTAGCATTCACTTTAAGAAATAGCTCTCCTCCCCAAACTCAGCCACACATTTAATAAATAGCACCTAAACCACCCCAGCATCTCATCTAATAAGTCTGCCATAACCCCATTATTAAATTATATATCCCCAAACTTCACCCCACCAATAAAGTAAAAGCTCAAAATAGTATGAAATTAATATTTCACACCCCATCCACATCACATAAAATACCCCCCTTACACTTACATTGATATCCCTTTCCTCTCCCCCACACTTATATTAAAAACCCCTCAAAGCCTATGTTTACAAAGGAACTATTGTACTTGTCATGAACATGCTCCCAGCTGCCATGACTTTGGAGTGTTCGCTGTATGAGGTCACACACGATTTCAGCCCGCAGTCTCTCTCTACCTATCACACAGGTTATAGACCTACGGAATCACCCCCAAACACAGCGCTCTCACACCCCCAGACACTTCAGGTTCTGCCACCACCTATTGGAAATGGGCAATAGGACCCCAATATACTGTTCCACACTGGCACGCAGGTTTCTAGCTATCCACAATCTAGCAATACCCACACCAGCATGCACAGGGTTAACTCTTCACACCTCCAGGCTGTTACACAAATGTAAATACAAGCACACACAGCTTGTTAATCAAATGTATCAACAAATCACACACTGGCATTCCAAGGGTTAACCTGGTCGAGCAATCTGTCTCTTCTAATAGGCTAATGGATTCGTTAGAGTATCAAGGACCAATTTATTAAATTATAGATTTAATATACAAAAATATAGGGCATTCAGATAAAAAAATAATGAATAACAATTAAAGGATATAACAAGCAAAACAGTTTAAAATAAAAGAGATAAACGTACAGAGCATAACTTTCTTATAATCTGTATGCCTGGGGCAGACAGAGAACTTCGATAGTCCTTCAATTAGATTGATCCAAGAAGCTGACCCTTTGTCCCTCCAGAACAAGATTTTTAAGCAAACTCAAATGGGACAGCATTTACAAGTGCAATGTGAATGCTAATGTGGGGGCGGAAATATCCCCTGGGTGTCACCTAAGGTTTCTTCAAACTATTCCTAAGTTTTGACCGGTCTTAGCTTTCCTCAGATATCTCCCAGAGACATAACTTTCCCTTCAATAAACCGATCATAATTTCCCGCACATTTAAATACCAAATATGATGAGATTACAACAATATCCAATCTCATCCTGAAATACATGTGACTATGGCTGTGTAGTTGGTATCTATGTTTTAAGACGCCTTGTGTGGTTTTTGCCCCTCAGATTTCCCAAAATATGAAAATTTAATTCATTTCCTTTCAAGTCCATATTTCTATATACCTGCATAAAGACCATACAGGTTTTATACAAGACTCTCCAAGATTCTCACCTAGGCATATGGCTCTCCAATTTACACCTAGTGGTTGTGTTTACAACCCTATTGAAAGGAAGTCAATTAGCTAGGGAAATATATGATCAAATACAATGGATGTCTGTGATCTGCATATCTTAAGCTGGTCTCTTCAAAAAGGGTTTGCTTAACTTAATTACCTCCTACTTGGGTCATTTGGTCACACATTTAAGATCAGGTTCATTTATATGTAGCCATGCAAAGTTTTATTTGGGCCCTGACATTCAATATTCTATTTCATCATATCAGATTTATGCTCTCATCCTGACAGTACTTATACATTAAATCCCCCCATTAAAAGCACATAAGACTCCCCACCACACACACACACCTACACACACACACACACACACACACACACACACACACACACACACACACATTCACCCTCTTCACTAGTGCTGTGTCTTGTGTCCTCCTGCTGCACACAGAAGACATGCAGGCAGTGGGACAGAGGGACGGGGACACACAGCAGGGGAGAGATCGCTGGGTCCAACCACCTCAAGCATACAGTGCCCCTAGCTGGGATAGTAGTAGGGAGGGTGGAGGGTCAAGGGAGGGGGGGTCAGGTATTAGGAAATCCCCCCTGGGTTTGCCTATGCTAGTGACAGGGAACATGTGTTCATATCTTACCTGTTAATCACTGTCCTTTTACCTGTACATGACAACTTGCTTCACATTACTAATTACTATCCAGGCTTTTACCATTCAATGCCTCTTTGTCATCTTCAAATTGCTTCTCTGCAACACCTCCACCTTCCTCTTTTACATCCCATGACTTTGCTACCTTTTTTATGAACATTTCGGATGTAGTGGATAGGGTGACAAGCCCTTTTATCACCCTTGTGTTATTCCTACAACAGTTTTGCTTTGCTGTGTCTGTGTCCTGTTTATGTTGTTACTTCAAAATTGGTATTCGTCTTTGCTTGGCAGATTATCCATTTCCGTTTGCAACAAGATTTAAAATTGAAGAAAAGTGAAGATATTTTCGACTTCATCAATTGAATATCCATTGCATTGTGTTTACTACAAAGATTGGATATTAGATACTGACAACAGCCCTACATCCCTTTATTTATAATCCAATACATAGATTTCCATTAACTTAGAAACACACTAAACCCCTGATAAATATATATATATATATATATATATATATATATATATATATATATATAAAAAATAATAGATGATTATTTGTGACCAGGAGACAGTACTTTCTAAATTTTTAAAACTTGATGCAGACCTGTTTGATATAATAACTTCTGTCTGATAGTTCTCTGCACAACAGATCAGCGGCTGGTTGAATGGTGACTCAGTGCAGTGCGGAATTTATTAGGCAGCAAAAACTTTTAGCTCTGCACATAAAATCGAGCTACTAAAATCTATACTATTGATCTATATCATTGAGTGGGGGATTTCTTAGAAAGAGGTTCGATCTGCGATATTGTCAGACATTTTGCAAGCTGAACTTATAAGTCAACTAAATTAATGAATGAATGACAGCACTGTATAACATGGGATATAAGTGATTTACATCCCAACCTACATACATGGAACATTTCAACATGTCCACCTACATACATGGAACATTTCAACATTAAACTGCTAAAAAAATGAAAGAATACATGAGTACTCCACCCCGCTAAGGAACACTGATACTGTTCTTAACATCTTACGCCTGTCAAAACCAAATCTTTGAGTTTGAAAACTTCAATATAGACCTGTGAGTTGTATTGTGATATGCCTATTTGATCTCCATGCAATGTGTTAAATGGCGCTTGATAGGACGCATAGCGAGGTAGGGAGGCTTTGTAAGCGACATAAATGCCAAGCTAGAGCTTGCTGCAACTTAGTTTGACCTGATGATTACTCATAAATATGCATTTGAATCTTCAAGTAGAGTTCGGTTACTTGAATGTTATATGGTTACAGGGATTATTTAGTACTGAACAGATACTTTTTATGTCAAATATGCAGGATAATTAAATAGATTAAATCGTGATATTGGCACAAGTTACATTCGTTACTTGAATGGTATATGGTTACAGGGATTATTTGGTTCTAACTGATAAATGAACAGATACTTTATATGTCAAATATGCAGGATAATTAAATAGATAAAATAGTGTTGGCACAAGTGTTGACACTGATGGTGTCATCCCCGACACACTCCTCAGACCAACTACTTGTAAACCAGACTTGAAAGGATTCCGATAAATAAAGAAGCCAATGTTATCGTGTCAGGGTATGTGCTGTCGGATTTTTCAGAGTCGCTGTAAACTCTACCACTGAAAGAGAATGGCAGCCTAGGGTGGAATATTAGTGGCTGAGATATTGGTGTTGGAAGATAGGTAGATGATTTTTGCCTTATTTACAGGCCCCTCAGTAGAGAATGTGCAGCTATACAGAGCTTATTCCCGTTTAGGAATTGGGAAGTTGTGGATTAGAAAATGTGATAAGGAGGTGTTTATAATTGTAAGTGGCAGTAAATTATCATTTAAATGGTAATAAATACTAGAATAGTTCTAAACACAATATGGGAACTAGAATTATGTTGGAGGCAAACAGTATGTTTCTGAAGGATACAACAGAATAAAGGGGGACGGGTTTGTGTACATATTAAAATATGTCTAAGACTGCTATTGTCTTGTGTTAGCTGTGCATAGGATGGTAATACGGTAGCCTAGAGCGATTAAGATGGTAGTTGAGGAATATTATAAACTTGTCTGAAGAGGTGGGTTTTCAGAGAACGCTTGAAGATTTAAAGATTAGAGGAAAGCCTTTTTGTGTGAGGGAGGGAATTCCACATACTGGGTGCAGCCCAAAAAAAGTCCTATAACCAGGAATGTGAGGATATCATGAGAGTGGAAGAGAGAGGCAGATCTTGTGCAGAACAGAGGTGTCGAGTTGGGAGATTTTTTGAGACAAGGGAGGAAATGTATGTTGGTGCAATTTTATTGAAGGCCTTGTATGTTAGTAGAAGAATTTTATATTGGATTTGTTGGAAAACAAGCAACCAATGTGGGGACTGACAGAGTGTCTCAGCAGAGGAAGAACAATTTGCAAGGAAAATCAATCTAGCTGCTGCGTGCAAAATACATTGTGGGGTTTCAATTCTGATTTTGCGAAGACCAGTAATGAGGGATTTGCAATAGTCAGTGCAGGAGATGATGAGTGCATGAATTTAAGTTTTTGCAGTGTCTTGTGTGAGATATGTGCGTATTCTGGAAATGTTTTTTTAGATGTATGTAACATGATTTAGATATAGAGTCGATGTGTGGAACCAAGGATAGATGTTAATCAAGGGATGCAGCTAGGCAGGAAGCTTGGAGAGTGGGATTTATGGGTATGTTATCAACAGAAATAGAAATGTCTGTTTTTGACTGGGAATATTATTAATTCTGTTTTTGAGAGATTGTGTTTGAGTTGGTGAGAGGACATCCAAGACGAAATGGCAGAAAGACAGTCAATAACACGAGACAACACAGATGGTGAGAGGTCAGGAGAGGATAGATACATTTGTGTATCATCTGCATAGAGATGATGGTGAAATCCAAAGAAACGTATTAGTTTTCCAAGAGAAGTGGAGTAGATAGAGAATAGCAGAGGACCTAGGATGTGGCACTCTAACTGATAAAAGGAGGCGGAGAGGAGGTGGATCCAGAGAAATTAACATTAAAAGAGTGATTAA
The DNA here is from genome assembly GCF_038048845.1 of Mixophyes fleayi. Lineage (NCBI taxonomy): Eukaryota > Metazoa > Chordata > Amphibia > Anura > Limnodynastidae > Mixophyes > Mixophyes fleayi. The sequence goes on from NC_134402.1 coordinate 52,737,000, forward strand.
ATAGGTAGGATGAGAACCAAGATAAGACAGTGCCTTCAGGACCTAGATGTTTTAACGTTTGTATGAGGAGAGAGTAGTCAACAGTGTCAAATGCAGCAGAGAAATTCAGGAGATTTAAAAGAGAGTAATGGCCTTTACTTTTTGCTATGATCAAATCATTGATAACCTTGGTCAGCGCAGTCTCTGTGGAGTGTTGAGAGCGAAAGCCTGACTGAGTAGAATTCAGTATGTTGTTTGCTGTACGAAAGTGTGTGAGACGAGTGTAGGCATTTGTCTTGAGAAGTTTGGAGAGCCATAGGAGCTGAGAGATGGGGCGTGGAATGAGCACACAAGACAAGGACCTACCAATTTGAAGGGTATGGGATCAAGAGGAAAGGAGGTAGAGTAGGAAGATAAGAAGAGAGTAGAAACTTCCTCTTCATTTGTGGGATCAAATGAAGAGAGGGTGTCAGAGGGTGCTACAAAGGAATTGAGCTCTTTGTTAGTCGAGTAGATAATATCATTTCAAGCCTGATCTTATTTATTTTGTCCTTGAAATAGGAAGCAAGATCCTGGGCATGGATGGTAGTTGGAGGATTTGGGGCGGGAGGATTCAGAAGAGATTTAAATGTGTTAAAAAGGCGTTTGGGGTTAGAAGCCTGAGCATAAATGAGAGATTGGAAGTATATTTGTTTTGTAGTGTCCAGAGTATTTCTATAGGAGCGGTAGATAGAACTATATGAGTTGAATTTATTAGAGGTACATGATTTAAACCAGTGACATTCAACTTTAAGAAGAAAGTTTTTGTGGATTTCTTGCAACTTTAGTGTGTCACGGTTGACAACGAAGTCTTCGTGGAGTATGAAGCGTTCCTAGAGCCACATTTTTAAGGCCAGTTGCTAGGGTTTGTTGAAAAATAGGTACTTGCCTATCAAGGGAGGATAATGTAAAAATTTTGGGAAGAGAAGGTGTTGAAGAGAGGTAGAAAACTGTTGAAAATCAATAGAGTTAATATTCCTGCGGGTATGAGGAGGCATGGAAGAGGTTGACTTCAGGGAGGTTAAAGAAGTTTAGGTGAGCGAGTAGCTAATAAGGTGATGTTCCGAAATGTTTAAAGGAATGTTAAGGAACCTAGAAACTGAGCATAGTCTAGAGAAAACAAGATCAAGACAGTGTCCATACCGATGAGTAGTGGATTCAATCCACTGAGAGAAGTCAAGTGAGGAGGTTAGAGAGAGTAGTTTTGAAGCAGCATTGAAACGTGGATTAGCAATAAGGATGTTGAAATCACCCATGATGATGGTGGGTATGTGATAAGATAAGATTTAAGGGAGCCATGCAGAGAAGTGGTCAAGAAATTGTTGGTGTGGTCCAGGGGGGTGAGAGATCACAGCAACACGAATAGAGAAAGGGTTAAAAATCCGAAATGTATGTACTATAAAAAATGTGAATGTGAGTGATGGGGAATTTGGTAGAACTGTAATTGTCCACTGTGGGGAGAGAAGTAGTCAACCCCCACCTCATTGTCTGCCCCCCAGGTCTGGGGGTATGGGTGAAATGGAGGCCACCATGTGATAGGGAGGCAGATGAGGCAGTATCTGATTGCATGAGCCATGTTCGTTTATTGACAGAAGGTTGATCTTGTTTGAGAGGAAGAGGTCATGTATGGAGGTAAGTTTGCTACAGAGCATGCATTCCAAAGGGCACATTTAAAGAACGTTGGAAGAGATGGGAGACAGATTGTGTTTATAGTTTGCTGGATTTCTATAGCGTTCAGATATTTGTATATGGGAGGAGTGTGGGGGACCTGAATTAGGTGATATTTCACCCACTAATTGAAGCAGGGAGGATGAAAGGTAGGAAAGATGATTGTAAGATGCGTGTCCTTTTAGTTTCTGGCGACAAGGTGAGGCTGTTACAACTATTGAATTTAAATAGGAAAAGAGTTCATAAGAGTTAACTAGAGGTGAGTGGAGTAATGAAGGGGCAATGTGGAGAGAGGCGTGTGTTGCAGGACAGTTGAAGGATGATATGGTCCTAACGTTAATGCAAAAAGGAGAGTAAGAAAAAAAAATTGGCATATATTGGGATTTAAGAGTAAAATAGCAATAAATGGGGGAATTAAAAGAATTACCTAGTTGCAATGTCCTATGCAATCAGAAAAGTAGCAGACAAAGACTACAGTATATGTAGATTATTCCTGGATGTCTGGATAGTATGGAGTAGTGATGTGGGGAGCCATTTGGAGGAGTGGGTGGAAGTGTTGAATGGAGAGTAATAAGGCACAGGTGATGGAGTAGCTGAGTTCTTGCAGAGTAATGAAATAGGAGAGTGGTTCAAACTCAGTTTCATTTCTTATACTTGTGATAAATAGAAAAAAAAAAATAATTATTGCAGTACCGTGTCAGCCAGAAGAATCTATGTGATGTTGAATACTTTCGTCTCAATAAAGACAAAATTATTAAGGGAATGATACCTCTATTGGCTAACCAAAAGAAATTTTTAAATTCGCTAGCTTTCAGAGCACAGATGACCCTTCATCAGTCAAGATTACAGATGATTGACTGAGAAAAAACACAACATTTAAGAGATGTTACATTAAGCAATTTGTACTGGGTAGGGAGGAATACATCATAAAGATAAGCTATAGTAATAAAGATAAGCTAAAGTAATAAAAGGAAGGCTTTCAGTAGGTATGGAAAAGTCATAGTCCTAGGAGATCAGAGATCTGGAGTCACTGATGAAGAGGCCTCTGTGCTCTGAAAGCTAGCAAATATAAAAATTTATTTTGGTTAGCAAATAAAGGTATCACTTCTATAATACTTTTGTCTTTTTTGACATGAGAGCATTCAACATCACTTATACTTGTGATGGCAGACAAAGTCTTGAGTATCCTTGAAAGTACAATGATGAGATAGAAGACTGAAACAGCTGCAGCATGGGTAGGGAGTGGCTGAACATGTAGCATAACAGGCTGAATTACAAAGGGGATTTTGTAGGGAAAATAAACTGACATATAAAACAAACTTGCATGAGATGAGAAGAAAATAAAATAAGAGTCCAAAACAGTATTTATGTGGTGTGAAGCTTGCAGGCAAGGAGAGATGAAAACATCAGGAGTAGATTATGGGGTTTCATGTGAATGCTTACTATTGTCCTTGTGTAGCTGTGGTAAAAGGCAAAATGTTCTTTTTCTGTTTCCCCCTGTTGAACTCCGGTTTAACTCCGAATTATGCTACTTAAATCTTAACACACTTTTAACTAACCCACTTAAAACTAGAGATGGGCGGGTCCGGTTCCCCGAGAACCGAACCCACCCGAACTTTGGGTATCCGAGTACCGAGCTGAGTAGCTCGGAACTCTCCCGCCCGTTCCGAATCCAAATCGAAGCCAAACGTCTTCGTGACGTCATTGGATCTCGGGTCTCGGTTCTCGCGATTCTTCAACATTATAAATACACGCCTCCACAGCAATCCATCGCCATTTGACAAAGGGAGAGAGCAGGGTGTAGTCACAGGCTGATTAGAGCAGGGACAGAGAATCCAATATTCTTCTTGCAATTGCTCTAACAAAAATCGCTAGAGAAGAGAGGAGGATAGAGGTTTATTATTTTTTGTTAATATTTGGTACTCCCCAGTGCTTTTGGGGTGTCCCCCATAATTGTGCATAAATATTTCTGGCTGTCAAAAGTCATATCTGTCAGCAGTATCTACCAACTAATTTTTAGCACTCCTCAGTGCTTTTGGGGTGTCCCCCATAATTGTGCATAAATATTTCTGGCTGTCAAAAGTCATATCTGTCAGCAGTATCAACCAACTAATTTTTAGCACTCCCCAGTGCTTTGCGCTCAGAATGGATTCAAAGCAGTCCACATATGATCAGAATGAGCAACCAGGTTCTGTCACCAGTCCTGATGTTAGTGTTCGCAGTACGTCATCTGGCCAAGGCGATGTCAAACAACAGAGTGTTTCCAAATCAGTGCAAAAAACAAAAAACAAATTTTTTTTTACTGTATTGAAGCGAAAAAGAAGTGTAACTGAGCAAAAGTTCAGAGACTATAAAAAAAAAATTGCAAACATGCCATTCTACACACGCAGTGTCAAAGAGAGAATGAGGCCTTCACCTTTGGCTATTAGTGGCAGATCCCAAAAAGTTACCCAGCCTACAATTGGTGCACAACTACTGTTACAAAGCCGAGCTGCAAGATAACAGTAAGGCATTAGAGGAGAATGTTTGCTCTGATTCACAAATGACAACAATCCCTGTGGAGAGTCCATACAACAGTGGGATGTCTAATTGTGAGCATTCTGCTGATGTGTGCCTTAATAGCCTGAGTGTAGCTGGTAATACCCAAATTGAGGATGCCACTTTGGAATTAGAAGAGGATGAGGGGGAGATTTGTGTAGGCGACGAGGGTGCTAATGAGGATGTTGATGAGGATGAGGTTGTTTGTGTAAGTCCTGCACCAGTGGCAGCATTTCTGGCACGTGACAAGAAAAAGGCCATTGTCATACCTGGGCATAAAACAAAAAAATCCACTTCTTATGTATGGAATTATTTCTACCCAAATCCAGACAACAATTGTATAGCCATTTGTAGTGTATGTCAAGCCACAGTCAGTCAAAGGAGGGACCTTAACCATCTTGGAACCTCGTCTATGTTACGCCATTTAACGAGAGTTCATGGCAAAGTGTTGGGAAAAGCTGAATGTTCTTCCCAAAAAAATACAAGCACTCCATCATCAGCTAAGACCCTCCGCTCACCGACATCTCGACGGCTACAAAATACACCCACCACACCATCCTCAGCAATATCCTTAGTAGCGCACGGAGTTAGCCCGGCATCCCACTTAAGGCTGGATGACTCTTGCACTATTATTGATTCCTCTGAAGAAAGCGTAAATCCCACTGTTGCTGCTGCTGCTGCTGCTGCTGCTGCTGGGGGTGAATCATCATCCCAGAGGCAGGTCAAGAAAATGAGCAGTCCTACATTTCAGTAATTAACTGTGAAACAATCATTTGCGAGGGGAAGCAAATATGACAGCAGTCACCCAGTCGCCAAGCGAATCACAGACGCCATGGCTGCAATGTTAGTTTTAGATCTGCGTCCAATCTCCACAATAAATGCAGCTGGTTTTTCACAGTTAATTGAGGTTTTGTGTCCGCGTTACAGAATTCCATCGCAACACCATTTCTCCCATAAAGCATTTGCACAACTATACCAAAAAGTGTGTAAAAATGTAGAGATTGCGCTGAAAAATGCCATTCTGCCCACTGTCCACTTAACCACAGATATGTGGACAAGTGGAAGTGGCCAAACCAAAGACTATATGACTGTGACAGCCCACTGGGTTGGTCATTCACCTTCACCAGCAGGAACAGCAGCAGCATGTACACCACTACGTAACATTTGTCACAGGCAGGCCACTCTTTGTATCACCGGCTTCACTAACAGGCATACGGCTCACAATTTGTTACACAAACTGAGAGATGTGATTGATGCATGGCTTATACCACTCGGACTCTCCCCAGGGTATGTCATTTCTGATAATGCCAACAATATAGTGTGAGCATTACAGCTGGGTGATTTCCAACATATTCCCTGTTTTGCCCACACCATCAACTTGGTGATGCAGAGCTTCCGACGAAATAACCGTGAGGTGCAGGAGATGCTTTCGGTGGCCCGTAAAATTTCAGGCCATTTCAGGCACTCAGCCACAGCATGTAGGAGGTTACAGCAGCTCCAAGAGCAGTTTAACTTGCCCTGCCACCAACTTAAGCAAGAGGTGGTAACTAGGTGGAATTCCACCCTGTACATGCTTCAGAGGATGGAGGAACAGCACAAAGCCATCCAAGCATATTGCAGAAGCCATGACATTGGGAAAGGAGGGGGGATGTATTTCACTCTTGCACAGTGGGGAATCCTTTCTGTCCTGTGCAAGGTGCTGAAACCATTTAAAGTTGTGACGTGTGAGATGAGTGCCAAGTCATTCCTTTAATTAGACTATTAGAAAAGCAGCTTGAGAAAATGAAGGAGAAGCTGAAAGCAAGCAATTCAGCAAAGTATGTTGGCCTTGTTGATCAAGTACTTAATTCGCTTCACAATGATCCTCGAGTTATTAAGATCTTGAACTCGGATCAGTACGTTTTGGCCACTGTGTTTGATCCAAGGTTTAAAACCTCATTGAGTCTTTACTTGTAAATGAGCGAGATGTGAACTTTTGCAAGGAGCTATTGCTCAGCAAGTTGTCCGCTGAACTGGGCCTCGGCTTGAAAACGTGTCCTCCTTCACTTTCTCAAGCTGCTGCTGCTCTTAAAAAATTTAATTTCCAAAATGAAGCAGGGAAGACCAGAACAATTTAACATCTGGGCTGGTTTGAAGGATTTTTCAAAAAAATGTGTCACTTTGCCCATAACTCCATCCAATACGAGTATAAACATGCAAAGGGTGGTGGAGGATTACTTTCAAGAAGTAGTTGATCTGGAAATGTCAGACAGTCCCTTTCCTTACTGGGAAGAAAAGCAGGCCATTTGGAAACCCATGTACAAACTTGCTTTGCAATACCTAAGCTGCCCACCCTCCAGTGTGTACTCTGAACGAGTGTTCAGCACAGCAGGGAACTTAGTCAGTGATCGCCGCAGAAGGTTACTTCCTAAAAATGTGGAGAAAATGATGTTTATAAAAATGAACTACATCTTCCAAGAGGAAGGCCTTCACCATCCAAGACATCCAAGCACTGACTGTTCTCTAATGGCGGATTCAAGCGGCGATGAATTGATAGTCTGTGATGATGACGTACACACTGATGAGGGTGAGGATGAAGCTGAAGATGATAACGATAACATCTTTTTAAAACTTTCTATGTAAGTGTAGGGTGCAATGTACCCCCAAAGAGGACTTGTGGCATTTCCATATCACGTACCGTCTTGAAAGGCTGCTGTTTGGGCAATTTATCCTTAAGGGTTGGGTGTCATAGACAGAGTGACCCCAAACTGCCTTTGTCTATTTCTCTTAATATTGTACAGTCTATAACGGCTGAATTTTTTGGTATTTTATACAAGTGGAGGGGGGCCTAGAGAGACAGAAACCAAACTGGCTTTCTCCATGTCAATTAATAATGTACAGTCTATAACGGCTGAATTTTTTGGTATTTTATACAAGTGGAGTGCGGCCTAGAGAGACAGAAACCAAACTGTCTTTCTCCATGTCAATTAATATTGTAGTCTATAACGGCTGAATTTTTTGGTATTTTATACAAGTGGAGGTGGGCCTAGAGAACCAGAAACCCAACTGGCTTTCTCCATGTCAATTAATATTGTACAGTCTATAACGGCTGAATTTTTTGGTATTTTATACAAGTGGAGGGGGGGCCTATAGAGCCAGAAACCAAACTGGCTTTGTCCATTTCAATTAATATTGTACAGTCTATAACTGCTGAATTTTTGGGTTTTTTCAACAAGTGGAGGGGGGCCTATAGAGACAGAAAGCAAACTGCTTTTTTCCATTTCTTTACATATTTAACTATAAGTGTAGGGTGTAATATACATCCAAAGATGATGGCTGCATTGCCAATATGCATAGATGGAGAGGAAGACAATCTGTTTTGTGTGTACAATAAATGAAGGCCTACCAATGAACAATTAAACTGTTTTTTGGATGATTTATTACCTCTACAATTAGATTACTTATCTCTAAAACAGTTGGAACACTAAATTGGGTTATTTTAGGCCCAAAAACATTGATTTTTCAACAAAATAGCAAAACAAAACCAAAACCAAAACACGCAATGTCGGTTTTGCAAAACCAAAACCAAAACATGACGGTAATCCAGATCCAAAACCGAATCCAAAACCAAAACACGGGGGTCAGTGACCATCTCTACTTAAAACTATACAAACTGACTAAATAGCCATCCCTCTCTTACAGCCATTCTACAATGATTATATATGGTTTACAAACACATGTGAGCAGACTCTTCAATCAGACCCTCAATAAACTCCCCCAGCAAAGAGTAATAAAAGTTTTAAACAAACAAGCAGTGAAAGGACAGCATACCATAAAGTAAAGCTGGGTACACACTACACTATTTTCGTCCAATAATCAGCTCAAACAGCCGACATACGACCGCTCGTTCAAAAGTCGGGTCAGTGTGTGCATTGACATGATGGTCGAAAGTCTGCCCAAATGGATGATTATCGCCTCATTTGGTTGGTCGTACCGTTTAATATTTTCGTTCCAATCTCGTTTCCGTTGTGTAGTGTGTATAAACTTCGACCGATCCACAACAGTGAGTACGAAATTACAGTCATTGCTCACAACAACATGGCTGTAAAAAGTCGCTAAAGGGACGTCCACTCTTCCCTTTATCGTCCTAAACAAGGCTAGTGTGTATGCAGTCCATGGACCGTAAAATCACTCGGCATAAAAAGTTGGTCAAAATTTCTGTAGTGTGTACCCAGCTTTAGAAATAAAAATGCACTTTCTTAATACAGCTCTGACACTGGTGCAAATAAGATAGGAGTAATTACCATAAAGTAAGAAATATAAAGGATATCTGGGAAGAGTCAGTGGGCCTGAGTAAAAGGCCCACTGAGTCAAGGAGAGCAAAGCATAAAAAAGGAGTTACTTTTAACCTTGGCAAAACCAATTTGCATTGAATGGGGGAGGTAAATTGAAAATGTGGGACAAATTTATAGTTGGGATAGGGCATGTCCTAGATTAACTTAAATTTCAGTGTAAAAATAAAGCTATCAAGTATTTGTGTGCTACATGAAAAATAGCCAGTATGTAACCTAGCATAAACATTTGTACTAAAATTAAAACATAATTACAAAATAAAGAATAAGCACATAAAACACAAAACTGATTTTCGGCATGAAAAATCCAATTTTAAAAATTAGTTTAAATAAATTAATTTGCAAGCACATATCATATGGAAACAACATTTCTAGGAATAAATGGCAAGTAATGTGATTAAACAACAAATTATTGGAGGTTATAAGGGGAAAAAAGAGTTAATTTAAATTGTTAGAACTAGAAGGGACTGAAAATTCATTATGGAAATACTAGGAATGTAACAGAATATGTTAAAATAAAATCAGGTTAGCAAAGATGAAAAAACGGATTGCTAAAGAAAACAAGTCTGATCAAAAAACTTTATTCAGGTAAATAAACAGCAAGAAAAATAAAACTAATTATATTGAATCATTCAATGTTAAACAAAGAAAACTCATTGTAAAGAGAAAACTGTTTTGTTAAATATATTTTTTGTGTGTCTATATTCACAAAGGACAAAAAATTGCCAGGAAAAAGGTATGTAACAATAGTTCTATGTACACAAATAAATAGTACTTAACTAACTATTATGGCTAAACAAGATTAAGACAAATAAAGTGTCAGGACCTGAATGCATCCACCAGTGAATGTTAAACAATAGAGATGCTCAAAATATTTTCAAAGTAGTTCTGGAAGCAGTTCATCAAAATTGAACTAAAGTTTATAAATTACAGATGGCAAGCTTTGAATTTCAAACTCAAACACTGTAATGTTTGCTAATTATAGAAAATAAATGGCTAAAAATGCTATCAAATGTAGCTATTTAAGCTGGAACAGGAAGCAAGTCTTTAAGAAGTGCGACTGTGAATCATGAATATGAACTTCAAACCCGCAAGTTCAAATTTCATCATTGTAGGGAAGGCCAATGTGGCAAGTTGGTTTGATTACATTTTGAACCAGTTATATTTATTAAAGGAGCCAAATTAATTAGTTGATAGACCACTATTTTTATTATATATTTATGGTCTCACTCATAACTGCATTGGTGTCACTCTCACGACATCTCCTCTGTAAGGAGCTTACAGTGCACCGTGGAAGAACTACAGTGACAGGAGAACAGAAAGAGGAAAGCGCTTGGGGGGGCAGCCAGTGGCTCACAGGAGTGGCCTCATGTTGGAGGGGCTTCTGCTCACAGGGGTGGGGTCTCGCGGGGGAATGAAGGTCCCCTTAGCCCGAGGGTCTCCATTCCCTTAATCCGGCCCTGCAGCTGTCATCACTACAAAAGGGGGACCAACTCATTTTAAAGTTTATGTATTTGAATACAATGTCACCACAGTCCCTGTTGGTGTAATGGTCAAGTGTCCGATACTTTTGTCCATATAATGTATCTAAGAAATAATGATTGAATATAAAATTCTCTTTGATCAAATTGATCAATTTTCTTGATTTGGAAAATGTTCTAAATAAAGATCAAATACAATCTAAGTGTTACAAAAAGCCAACAGATGGAAACACATACATTTAAAAGTGAACATTAAGAAAGCTTGTTAAACAGTATACCTGTCAGGTGCCGTCTCCGCGCTCTCCACAGGCGCCGGAGACGGACACCTTCTCTCCGCAATCCTCGTCCTGTTGCCTAGCAGCAGAACTCTATATCTACTCTCCTGTCTGCAGCCAGCATGTCTTTACCGCCTAAATCGCCTTAACCCTATCAGGAGGCACCTTAGAGTACTTAAAGCAGCTTCTGACACATGTCTAGTGCCAGAGTATTGGTTCTACCAGCTCCAGCATTTAGTTTATATTCCTGTTCCTGACCTCCTGTGTATTTGACTCCTTGGCTTGTTTGACTTCTCTTCCAGATATCCCTTGTACTTCGCTGCCCGCACTGGTATTGACCTTTGGACCGTTCCTGACTACTCTTGCCTACTCTCCGTGGTACCTCACTTCCTTGGTTTCGACTCGGCCTGTCTGACTACCCTCTAATCGCTGCACTGGTGATTTCCTTGGAGAACCGCGACCTGCACATCGCACGCAGCAAAGCCCAAACCCCCTTGCGGGGGTCCCTGGTGAACACCGGTGGTGTGTTAGACTCCGCGCCTCTCAGGTTAGTAGCGCTAATACCAGTCAGTGATATTCCTTGTGTAAAAGTGGGACAATACCATATAGGCCATTTCTCAGAAGAATTTGTGCAGAGTCTAATGTTTTAACCACTCAGATGGATGAAATGAAATCGAATTTGAGAAAAAAGTTTATAAAGAAAGACATTTAAATTCTGCCAAGATAAACGCTTTAAGTATCGAGAGACAAGATCTATTGTATCCTATTGTGAAGAAGTCTCAAAATTATGATGTCTTAGCCTTTATCACCAAATATAGTTGTTATTATAAAATTATAGAGAAAAAAATTTGCAAGCATTGGGAAATTGTATGTAAGGATCAGATATGACATCAGATTTTACCAAAGAAACCATCCTTTATATATAAAAGGGCTTCAAACGTGAAGGATATATTAGCTACTGGTGCCTTACATGAAAACCTCCCTACTGGCCATATAAGAACAAAATGTTTCTATAGATGTGGAATATGTTGAGCTTGTCAAACTATTAAAAACACAAATAAAAATAATACAATTAAAGAATTTCACTGTATACAATCAGGTATATAAAATCAATCAGTTTTATTACTTGTAACCCAAAAATTTTATATACTTGTTAGAATGCAAATGTGGTCTTTTCTATGTAGAAAAATACCACAAGGATCCTTAAGCAATGTATTTCTGAACAAATGTGCAATATAAAGAAAGGAAGAGAGAAACATTCAGTCTCTGCACATTTTAAAGAGAAGAATAATTGTTCAGAAAAAGATTTAGTGAATTTTTGGGTTATTGACTCACTGCAGATTAATTGGAAATATAGAAACATTGATAATCAACTAACTGGAACTGAAATGTCATGGATATACAAACTTAATTGTCTAATTCCTTTTTGTCTCAATCATCATCATCATCATCATCACCATTTACTTATATAGCGCCACTGATTCCGCAGCACTGTAGAGAGAACTCATTCACATCAGTCCCTGCCCCATTGGAGCTTACAGTCTAAATTCCCTAACATATACACAGACAGACAGAGAGAGAGACTAAGGTCAATTTTGATAGCAGCCAATTAACCTATCAGTATTTCTTGGAGTGTGGGAGGAAACTGGAGCACCCGGAGGAAACCCACGCAAACACGGGGAGAACATACAAACTCCTCACAGATAAGGTCATGGTCGGGAATTGAACTCATGACCCCAGTGCTGTAAGGCAGAAGTGCTAACCACTACGCCACCGTGCTGCCCAATAAATATTTTAAGATCAAATGTTTTTTTACTTGATCGTGGAGTATTATTTAAGTACACTGAATATGGATCTATTGTATGTTGATTAAAGAAAACTCTTTTTAGATCCCAAACATTATGCAGATCACAAAGAGAAGATGCTAAAGAACCACATACGAACATTGAATGGAATTTCCTTACTTTAAAAAATGGAGAAATACATTTTTTAATATTGGTTGTGAATATCATTGAGTCTTATTATTAACTTTATAATGAGCCTTATTGTATTTTGGCCCTAATTCAACTAAGTTAGTTTTCTGTTACACATAGAAGGATAATACGTATTATTTTTGCTGCTATGTTTTAGAACTGCCCAGTGAGTGCTAATTAGATCATAGCGGACTGAGACAAGAGAAAATAGAGGTTGCTTTCTAAATGGATTTTCACCAAAGTAAGAATTTTCCATATATTTTAGGATTTTTAGTTCATTTAAGTATTCTTGATTATACGAATAGTTATACAGTTTTCAGATTCAATTGCAATAATGCGTATTTGAAGAATTAGATTGGAAAATGTGGCTATAAAATGGAACCCCAAATGTCATATCTCATCCACCTTGTAAAATATCTATGATTGAAATGCATTGCAGGATGAGGATGAAAGTTGCGTGCTAACTATCCCACCAGTTCTACCATTCTGATTTGGACAGAAGCTTAAGATCTTTATACGCTTATCCATTTCTTCTAGTAGGAGAATTTAGCACATCTATTTATAATTGGAGAGTTTTTTTTTTCTTTTAAACAATGTGAGTTTATATTTGTTTAATTAAAAATCAACGTTTTTAGACAATATTACGCTAGATTCACTTTCTTTCATTTACATGTATTCCACCATCAAACAGGGACTTGAATTGAGAAAAGGAGAATGTCCTTTGGAGACCTTTGCATTTATAAAAAGATCCCCCTATAAAGGTTTTAGTGATGAATACTTCTGGGGAGTTCTCTACCACTAGGAGGCGAAACATGTGACAATTTGATCTCAGAGCACAAAGTGGAATGGTGAAGTTCTAAAGATTGGACACTAATTATTATATTTCCCAGACTGGGGTGTATTATTTACAATTTGCTTTACTAAATCACAATATATTGGACCTTTTTGAAAGTATTCATTCATTTATCAATGCTTACACTGTATTATGTTTAAATTGTGTTGTTTTAAGTGTGGTAAAGAGGCGTATTTGTCACACCTATCATATAGGGAAATAGGTAGAAACCAAGACAGTCTTCAGGAGCAGGCTGCAGACAGGGTTACATTTTTCCCTTGGCTCCTCTTTCAGCACATATACACACAGGTGTTCCACATGGGTCTAATTGTATTGTTGTTTGCTGTAATTTGTTTGTAGTGCTTGGATGGAGGTTAAAAACACTTTTTGTATTTGTGGGCGGGACCACCAATGCCAGTTAGTGGTCGGCTAGTAGTGAAGGACTACGGTTTAGTCAGATGTAGGGTTGTCGGAGAATTGTGATGCTTTTACTGGATATGTCTGCTGTAACCAATGCTGAAACTGTTTAAGCCATCCTGACAACTTCCAGTAAACAGTAAAATGGTTCAGCCAAGCTGTGTGAGACTCCAGTGAATGCCGTGCTTTATCACAAGTGGTGTAATCGTACGATATGTAGGACAGCTAAAATACAGTCATCCACCCAGCCTCCAGATGCAAAGGTGGTGAGTGGATTATATGTGAATGCCACTGTTAGACATCAACCTGTTGTAATGCTGTCAGTTGCAGTGGGGGGGGGCTCTCTGTTTTATATGTTGTTGCTGTGGAGCATCAGAGGAAAGCCAATAAACCTGTGTATTGGGTACTGATTAGCAGCTGTTTGGATTGCAAAAGAAAGCAAAAGTTAAAGTTTTAAAAAGCTGCTCATTGTAGTGCTACATTCGTTGCATGTTCAAAACAATTTTTTATTTTTTTTTTTGTTTTTGCTTTTTGCCAGTGAGGGTTTCTAAAGCACCTGTCAGCTGTGGGAAAAAAAAGAATTTTTAAAAACTGCTGGTAATTGTAGTGCCACATATTGTGGGTCACTAAGTTGTGAATTGGGTGTGTCCCAGTAAGTTTTGTTATTTGCCTGTGAATGCTGAGAGAAGCTAGGTTTCACTTCCCAACACAAAGAATGAAAGACATATTAAGAACCCTAGTGAATGTGGCAGCAGTACAGAAGAAGAATACCCATCTTCTCCATGAAGAAATCGCTCAGGGGAGATGAGACAGGGAGGTGCCAGCTATACCCAAGCTGCAGAAATGAACTTCTGATGATGACTTGGAGGCATATCTGATAGCATTTGAGCGTTCTGCCACCCGAGTCAAATGGCCACCTGTGATGTGGTCCGAACACCTGGATCTCTATCTTTCAAAAGAAGCACAGTGTAATTATATAGACCTTGATGAGAACCAGGCTGGTGACGATCAGCGGCTGAAAACCGCCATTTTAGCAATGGTTGGAGTCACCAGAGCAGGGGAGGCCCAACGATATCATGACTAGAGATTATCCAAAGATTTACCGGTTCGGGCTTAGCTTGATGATACAAATCTTTTAACATCCTCCTTGTATTCTGGCCACCAGAAGTAACAAGATAATAATTCATAAGTCTGGCAAACACCCTTGTAGCTTGCCAGTCTAGAGTCATGAACAAATTGCAGTACTTTTAATCGTACTGCTGCTCGTACATACAAGCGATGTTCATACTTCCATATGTTATCTCATTAGGTTTAAGTGTAAATTTATAGGGGGGGTCTAAAAGGTTTGGACCTGTTCTGTAAACCTCTTTGATGTCAGAAAGCAGCTCACCAGTGCCAATAGCTCTCAGGAAATTTGACTTAGAGTAGCCTGTGGTGAGCATCAGCTTTCCCACTTCTGGATCCAGGACTATAAGAGATAACAAAGTCAAAACGATTTAGGAATAAACTCAATCTGGCTTGTCGAGGAGACAGACAGAACAGATTCTAGATTCCGGTGGTCCGTAAGCACAGTTATTTGATATGAAGCCTTCAAGCAAATGTCTTCATTCAGTAAATGCAGTCACAATGGCTAATAGTTCTTTATTTTCTACACCTTTCTGAAGCAGTCATTTGACAAGAGAAAAGAACATGGATACAAAAACAATTTCTCTCCTATTCTCTGTGATAATATTGCTCTTACTGCTGAATCTGAAGCATCTGCCTCAAAGATAAAAGGAAGTTCTGGTTTGGGATATATTAATATGGGATCTGCACTAAACCATGTCTTAAGCAGAGAGGAAACACTTATAGCTTCTGAAGCCCAATGGAAAGATGATCCCTTCTTGCATAGTTGAGTGATTGGTGTCACAATTTTGGAGAGTCTTTAATGAAACGTCTATAGACGTTGGCAAACATACGAACCTTTGTATCTCTTTAACATTTCTTGGAGCTGGCCAATCTACTATAGCCTGCACCTTGCTGGGGTCCATTCTCAATCCTGGAGATGAAATGATATAGTCCAAGAACTGAATCTGTGTTTGGTGGAATTCACACTTTTCCAACTTAAAGTACACACATTGTGTGCGAAGACGTTCCAGTGCAGTTCCAACTTGTTGTTGATGCTCCTCTTGGGAATTTGACAAAATTAGTATGTCATCAAGATAGATGACGACAAATTGGTCAATTCAATCTTTAGAAATGTCATCCATGAAATTTTGGAATGTAGCAGGAGCATTGCACAGTCCAAAGGGCATCACCAAATGTTCAAAATGTCCATATTTACATAGAAAAGGCAGTCTTCCATTCATGGCCAGATTGTACATGAACTAAATTATATGCTCCTCGTAGATCTAATTTGGTAAAAAGCTTTGCTGAGCGAAGCTTCTCTAGTAATTCTGAAATAAGTGGGAGTGAGTAACGGTTCTTGACTGCAACTTTATTTAATGCTCTATAATAAATACATGGTTGTAATGAACCATCCTTCTTTTTCACAAAGAAAATTGGTACACCTGCTGGAGATGTGGACGAACGAATTAAATCCTTTTCTATCCTTTCATCCACATAATCCGTGAAGACCTTTATCTCAGGCTCGGCTATTGGATAAGTGCGTCCAAAGGGTATGGCAGCCCCAGATAACAAATCAACCAGGCAATCATAGGGTCTGTGAGGTGGAAAATTATCAGCATTCTTCTTACTGCAAACATTAGAAAAGTCTTTATATTATGGAGAAAGCTAGTCAATACATAAGGAGCGGAATTATATTACTCGCTCACCTCTTCAACAGATGGTTCAGGTTTGTCTCGGGACCATAGGACTCTTGTGAAAATGAAATAGTCTTTGATTCCCTGTTAATGGATGGAATATTTGCAACCAACAAAGGAATTCCCAGATTAATAGGAAACTGGGGATAAGAAATCAGCAAGAAAGTCAATATCTCAGGCTGATTTGGCTCAATTACGAGGTCCAGGGGTTCAGTTACATGAGCAACTGGACCAGAGTTCAAAGGAGAACCATCCACGGTTTCCATTAACACAGGTATCTGTTTCTCTTTAAATTCAATCTTGTTTCTCTTAGCAAACATGGGGGCATATTCAATTGTAAAAAAGTTCAGCTGCGTTAAAACTAGTAGAGTTAAGACAGTAAAATCTAGCTGGATTTCAGCTCGCGGCTCAGGGAGCACATGTCTTATCTAGGAATTGCCTATTATAGGCCCAAACAAGAAACCGGATCCAAGATGATTTCTCCTTGATCCCATTCTGGTCATCTTGGATCAGGACAAATCTGACGGCAAGTTTACGAATGCAGAGACCTCTAAAAGTCGGAGTTGCAAATATCAAAGTAATTCCTTACACCCGCATTGCGTCCAATCTGCTTTAAGTGCAAAGAGCCTGGACATTTGGCGGCACAGTGCCCAACGTTAGTAGAACCTATGAATTGTACACTAGCACACACACAACCAACATATCCAAGCTGTTGTACAATGAGTCCAGTTACCGGGAAGTCCTGCTTGTTGTGTATGACTGTTTGTGAGTCACCATCTGGTGCTGTCTCTAGGTAGTGAACTGTCCTTGTATTCTAGCTCCATATTACCAGAGAAACTGACTCTTATACTGCCCAAAGTGAAGATACACTTTGTCCATGGAATGGCCGAGAAATATGACAGGACCCTTTTGCCTGTTACTGTAAATGGACAGACAGTCACAGTAGAAGCGGCAGTTGCCCCAAAATTGTCATATTCTTTAATCCTGGGCAGAGACTTTCCCCGTTCAAGCAGATCCTTCAGGAGCAAATCCAGCTGGACACGTCGGCAATTAAAGCACCGGCTGAAAATCCAGCCTTGACTGAAGAGATTGAGTGAACAGAAAAGGGAAAGGGCCATGATCTGCCACGAAACCTGAGCCAGAAAGTTTAGCACAATACACCTCCTAAGAAGTTGGAGCAAAGACAAAGGAGAGCTTCACAAGTACTAACGCAGAACTAGTTACTGCCATCATTTGTTGGCAAGACCTCGGGTGAAGCGCCATGCCTTCCAACAAGGACTCAGACTGGGCAGAATTGTCTAACTTATTTCCATTAAGAAACTTTGGCCGAGACCAACTTAGAGATGTTGCCTTAGCTAATGTCTATAAGAATGTAGTTGAGATCAATGGGGTAGAGAAGGCTGACAAGCCTGCAGAAGGTATTGCCTATTGTGTAACCTATGGTAAAGAATGATCTGTTCTATAGAGTTGCTAATGTACAAGATAGAACTGTAGAGCAATTGTTAGTGCCACAAATCCATATACTACTTTTTCTTAAAGCTGCACATACACATCTATGTGAGGAACACTTGGGGGAAGATAAAACACGGGAGCATATAGTGCTCAGGTTCTATTGGCCAGGAGTGTTCGAGGCAATGAAAAGGTTTTCCCGGACATGTCCAGTATGTCAGAGCACATGTCCGTAGCCAGACTACCGGACCCCACTAGTTCCCATCCCTGGGTGCAGATCCCATTTGAGCATCTTGGCATGGCAATGGCAGGCCCATTAGAGAAATCAGCCTGCGGTCATCGGTACATACTGGTCATAGTGGACTAGGCCACCAGTTATCACGAGGCCTTAACTTTGTGCAATATAAAGTGCAGTACAATAGCAAATGAACTCCTTCTGTATTGTACCTGGTTGGGTATCCCCAAAGAAATCTTGACTGATCAGGGTACACCCTTTATGTTCCATCTAATGAAAGAGCTATGCCGGTTGTTAAGAGTAAAAATGTTACACACAGTATACCACCCGCAGACTGACGAATTAGTGTAACATTTTAATAGGAGACTCAAACACATGGTGAGAAAGGCAGTGGCGCAGAAAAACGGTACTGCGATGTGCTATTACCCTATTTAATGATTGCAGTGACGAAGGTACCCCAAGAATCTACAGGGTTCAGCCCCTTCAAATTGTTGTATGGTAGGCAGCCAAGGGGCATTTTGGATGTTCTTAAGGAGGGCTGGGCACAACAGAGTCCTAAAGAACCCAATGCAATCTAATTTGTATACCAATTGTATGACAGGATGGTGAAGATCACCCCGTTGGTAGAAAGACATATGCATGAGGCACAGTTGAGACAAAAAAAGAAATACGACAAGTCAGCTGTAACTAGAGTTTTCCAACCAGGTGACAAAGTTCTTGTCCTGATATCCACACAAGAGAGAAAGCTCTTCACACATTGGCAGGGGATATATGAAGTAATTGAGGCTGTGGCGCCTGTTAATTATAAAGTCAGGCAGGAAGGCACGAAAAAACCCATTCAGACATATCATGTGAACTTGCTGAAACCATGATATAGAGGACCCACAACCCGCTTTGGTAAATGCAGATGTGCAGGAAAACAAAGTTCCCATAAGGGACAATCTATTTCCAGTGTGAAGACAACAGACTGAGGAAATGGTTCAGAGGAACCTTGATGTGCTTTCTGAGATACCTGGATGTACCACACTTATAGAACACAATATAGTTACACCTCTAGGGGTGGTGTTGAGAGTAAGACGATATCACATTCCTGAAGCTAGACGCGTAGCAGTGAAACAGGGGATTATAAAAATGTTGGACCTCGATATCATTGAGGAATGCAATAGCAACTGGAATAGACCAATTGTGTTAGTGGACAAGCCAAATTGGAGTATTCATTTTTATAATGATTTTAGAAAATGAAACAAAGTTTCCTGTTTTGACACCTATCCGATGCCCAGAAATGATGAACTAGTGGAAATCTTGGCCAACAGTCAGTACCTTAAAACGTTAGATCTGATGAAACGTTACTGGCAGATTCCCGTTACATTATCTACTAAGCCTAAAACAGCATTTTCCACTCCAGACTGGTTGTTTCAGTATAAGGTACTCCTGCCACCTTTCAGAAGGCCATGAATCAGCTCTTAAAACCACACCAGGAGTATGCAGCTGTATACTTAGATGACATAGTCATCCATCCTAGGATTGGGAGACACATCTACCCAAGGTGGAGGCAGTATTAGCCTCTCTCAGGGAGGCTGGTCTAACCGCCAATCCTGAGAAGTACGCATTGGCCATGCGTGAGGTCAAATATTTGGGGAATGTTGTGGGATAGAGTCAGGTCAAGCCCCAAGTTCACAAAGTAAAGGCTGTCAGAGATTGACCCAAGCTTTTGCTGAAGACCCAGTTAAGATTCTTTCTGGGTCTAGTTGGATACTATCACAAGTTTATGGCTAATTTTGCCATTAGGGCTGGTCCTCTTACTGAGCTCCTAAAAAAGACTTGTCCAGGCAAGATAGTCTGGTCAGAAGCTGCGGAGGCTATCTGGTGGGATCTTCAAGTGGCTCTGTGTTTGGCACTAATACTCCAACCACCGGATTTTAAACAGGATATTTTTTCTCCAAATGGATGCCTATGGAGTAGGCTTGGGCGCTGTGCTCTCTCATAGATTTGAGGAGACAGAGAAAGTCATTCTCTACTTGAGCCGCAAACTTCTGCCTAGGGAGAAGAAATACTCCAAGGTGGAACAAGAGTGCCTAGCAATTAAATGGGCCACAGAGGCTCTTAGGTACTACCTCCTGGGTAGGGAATTCACTTTGGTCACCACTGAAGTGGATGCACAGGAGCAAGTAAGTGAATTCCCGGGTAACTCGATGGTTCCTAGCACTGCAGACCTACCACTTCACAGAGCATAGGCCAGGGAATCTGCACAAAAATGCAGATGCTCTTTCTGGTCAGGGAGCTCTTTCCACAGTGTCAGCATCACTGAGTTTGGCAACGCTAAGGGGAGAGGTATGTGGCAAAGAGGCTTATTTGTCACACCTTCCCGATAGGGAAAGAGGTAAAAACCCAAGCAGTCTGCAGGAGCAGGCTGCAGACAGGGTTAAATTTTCCCTGTGCTCCTCCTTCACCACATATACATACAGCAGTTCCACATGGGTCTAATTGGTTTGTTGTGTGCTGTGATTTGTTTGTAGTGCTTGGGTGAAGGATAAAAACACTTTTTGTATTTGTGGGCTGGAGTCGTTCCTGGCTGGTGCTCCTTTCCTCAAACTCACTTGGTCCCAATTTTCCTGTTTAAATTTGGAGATCAACTCAGAATGGCAGCCATTAAATCTCTTAAGAGCTCATCCACCCCTGGACCAGATGACTTTACAGCCCAGTACTATAATAAATTTGTGGGGGGTTCTTGATCCTCATTTGACTGCTTTCTTTAATAAAGTACTAGATGGGGGGGATGGGGGATGACACAGCTACCACCCATGCTAAAATCACAGTGATTCCAAAACCAGGGAAGGACCCCACACAATGCACTAGTTTTGGCAATTTTCCTTATTAAATTTCAATTTAAAACTCTATGCCAATATTTTGGCTAGTAGGCTGAACCCCCTTTTCCCCTCTTTAATTCACCCTGACCAACTGGGTTTTGTCCCGGGGAAACAGGCACCGGATAAAACCATGAGGACTACTGACATGATAAATTCCTTTCATGACAGTAAAATTGCCTCCTTAGTTATGGCACTAGATGCCGAAAAAGCATTTGATTGTATATCGTAGCTATTCACGTATGGGGTGCTTGGGCTAATGTGCTTCTCTGGCAAGTTTTTGTAGAGCAGCTTGGCATTATACTACTTTCCTTCAGCAACATTCTCTGGTAACAGTCTTATCTCAAAGCCTTTCGGTATCACTAATGGTAAACATCAAGAATGTCCCTTCTGCCCACACATTTTTACCTTAATTATTGAACCAATGGCCACCAGGGTCAATGTTAATAAGCAGATCTTCGGTATTAGTGTTGGCACTACGGAGCATAAGCTGGCTTTATACCCAGACAATGTTTTGGTGACCATAGCCAACGCTCTAGCTTCTCCTCCTCAACTTTTAGCTGAGCTAGACATATATGGCAATTTCTCCGGCTATAAAGTGAATCCGGATAAAACCAAAGTCTTAGATTTTTTTATTCCACAGGTGGATAAATCCTCCATTAATCACAACTTTCCTTTTAATTGGTGACTAAAAAAATTAAGTATCTCGGAGTATACATCACTTAGTGTTACCACCAGCTTTTCCAAGCAAACTATCCCAACACTGTGTCCCAAATTAAGACAGATCTTGCTCTGTGGTTCCGGCGGTTTGTTTCCTCCATAGGTCGTATTACTGCAGCCAAGATAAACATTCAACCTCGGCAGTTATACCTCTTCCAGTCCCTTCCCATTCAGATCCCCCCTTATGTTTTCAAGCTTCTTCAACGTTGCACCTCAAAATTCATGTGGACAGATAGATGCCTATGGGTGTGACTCTCGGTCTTGCAAAGATCTCCTCGGGGTGGGGGTCTAGGCACCCCAAATTTCAAAAACTGCTACCTCCCTGCCCAGTTTTAACAATGTGCCTTATGGTGTAACACTGCAACCTCCAAAATTTGGGTCCTCCTTGAGGCTGAAGGTCTGGGACAGATCTCCCATGCTTCCTTGCTCTGGCTCCCACTGGCTTGCCGCCCGTGATGAGTTCTAGCTCATCCCATTATCTCCCATTCTTTGATGATTAGGAACTCTGTGAGGTATTTTTAATAATACCAACAACTTCTAGAACTTTCATGTTTGTGTGAAGTGGAGCTTTTTTTCACACCCTTTCACCACCATCAGCCATCCACGGCCAGCCTAGTCTCCATTATATATTCTAAAATCACCCTCCCTATTGACGTTGCTCATGATATCCACAAGCTTGAATGGGAGCACAATTTGGGTGAGTCTGTAGATGATGATTGGACTGAGAGTCATTAGAATACAACCTCTAGCTCCCTCTGTGTTAAAGTAAAATAAAATGTGTATAAAATCCTTTTTGCTGGTACTATTTGCTGACTTGACTCAATAGTCACCTCATGCATGTTGACGTGTTTCACACTGTTAAAGATCGTAATTTTGTCTGTTGACTCTCTACATTATCAGGCATTTTGTGCTTTATACTGATACTTTCTTATATGTGGAGTCATGTCCATTTACAAGTAAGTACTTTATATATATATATATATATATATATATATATATATATAATCTGTCCAATATATGAATTGTGATGGTTGCAGGCTTGGTGGTGCTAGTTTGACAACTCTTCAGGCCTTGGAGCTAAGTGAAAGGCTGGCTGTGACCTGTAGGAGGCAGGAGAGAGAAACTTCAGACCCAGATAAGTTGGAGACAGACAGGTGGTCTGTTTAATGAGTGTGGTTTCATCTACTAGAGAGAGCAAGGGGATGTCACAGTGTTGACGGAACCACAGCCATAGAAAATCTATATAAAACACATTAGTGTGTTTAGCCACTAAATAAAAGTGGTAAGCGGACAAGCTGTTCAATCATTACAGAGGATCCAAGAAGTAAGGTAATGGGGCAATGTGTTCATCATGATGACCTCTTCATGGTGAAACAATATATTAGCTCACAGTGTTTGCTCCATATTCTTAGACTGTTGACAACAGTCCTTTAATAGAGTGGAGAATACAAAGGGGTAACTAAGAGGACATCAGTAAGCTCAGCCAAAAGCCCACAAGCCTCCTCTGTATATGTAGAAATGGAGAGAAATTTGTTGATGATATGGAGAAAATAAAACTGTCTGAGAGATGAAATTTATTCTCTGTAAAGTGTTAACTAATAAACAGCTTGAACATATAAGTTGTATTTATAGAACAGGGTTTTAAAAGCTGAGATCAATAATTCTAATGCATTTAAACATTTTCAATTGATGGAATTCCACAATCGAATAAAGTGAAACGTCCTCTTGCAAAACAGGGGTAAAAACCACTCACTGCTGCTAAACAAACATCAGGAGTGACATTTTACGAAGGGTGATGTTCAAATTATTTTGAAAAAGTCTTATAACAGAAATAGCAAAGAAAAAAAATATGATATTTAACAAATACAATTAACAATGATGTGGAAATAGCAATATTCTGCCCATGTTGCAATAATTTAATATAGCTATAATCTAAAAAAAGCACAAAATTTACAAAAAATGTGCCTGACACCCTGTCTGCTTCTTATATAGTGACGAGCCAGTGCTTTAAGGAAGTTTTTCAATAGCCTATTATAGGGTAGTCAACCAATAGCCCTCTTCAGTGTGTTAAGGGGTATTGGTGAAATTAACCAGCCCCTGACCTGTAAACAAGTAGCAGGTACATTTAAAGAAAATACATATTTACATAAGTTATCAGTGGTTGAAGTGGACCAGTATATGCCTGTATGACATATCAATACTCTTCACTTACTCTGCTGTACAGGCATTGGAATACACAGAATGAGCTATAAGGTGTTGTACATCTTTATATACCTTGATGACTCACATAACCAGGAAGTTTCTATGTGTTCCACTGGTGTGAGATGTCCTGAGCGTCCGAAGCAGCTCAAGACTGAAGATTTCCCCATTTACTGAAATTTGTTTCTTGCATAACAGTGTCATATGTTCCTCTTCATTTGCAGTATTCCTGCTTGTGGTGGAATGTGCCAATTGCGTACTGCAGAACCGACTAGCTGGAGGAAGACTGGATAGGATAAGCCCCCAGTCCCCAACTTTCATAAATTTATGAATCTGGTGGGGGGGGGGGAGGGGGGCTGGGACACAGCTGATGTCTGCACCTTTCAATAGCTGTGCAAAGAGCTGAAGAAACATTTAGAAGTGGTGGCATGGAAAATGGGAATGGAAGTGAATGGAATTTAATCACTTTACAATCAAGGCAGTAGAAGAAATGGTGGTCCCCACTACGACCATTGGTTTATATACATCATACTGCCTTGCAAAGACAAAGTAGTGCAAGTCTTCGGAAATGCTAGAAATGTTCACACCCTCTTTTTATATTGTAAACAGTATTTCTTGACTGGCCGGAGTGCATCTCTAGTACACCTGTAGCCCATCAATGCATCTTTCTGTGACCTAGTTTTGTGTTCTTCTACCTTGTCCTCAGTGCCCTCTGTTTAAAATAAATGACTAAATGCTAAAATGCTATAATTGAGTTTAAACTAAATGTTATCTAAAACAAAATCTCTCACTTAAAGGTGCACACAGCAACATAAAACATACTTGTTAGATACACTCTTCCTTATTTTACAGCAGGAGCAGCCTTTCAGGAGAAAGATCATCAGATGCATAGTTAAGCTAGTCCAGTCCAGACAGCATGCCAGACTTTGCAAGCAACAAATGCTATTTACTTCTGAGTCTATAAGCTTTGTCTGCCATCATCATTATTACAGAAGGAAGAAGTAATTGGACACAGACAAGGTAGGGGACACAGATAGCCTTGTATCATTAAATATATTTTAAATTATACTATACTAGTGTTAAAATTGTCTGAAATTAATTTTACACTATCAAAATCCCTAAAGCTTTTGCCCATTCAATTTTAATTTTCAATTTCCATACTATCACTTCTAAATTCCCACCTCAACCACTGTATGTAACACAATCTTTGAACATTATTACTAAGCAGAGGGCAGGCAGTGAGAGAGGCTGCATTTAAGATACAGATCCCAACTGGAATCTGCAACTTCCACCACCAGGAATTTGGATTTACTGCCTATCTATAGCTTTTAGCTTATTTCAATTCATCAGCCCTTCAGAACATAATTTAATATTCACCTCACTGCTATCAAGTGACAATGCAATTGCGCCATGCATACTATATGTAAAGAGGTCTAGAGTGGTGGAAGCAGTATAAGAACTTTGCAATGGACGCCAATTCAGCTTGCCCTGCAAATGAGCAGACTCATAATTGTTAATGCTTAATATCATATTGTGCAAAATGTTTTATATACAAATGAATGCTATACTCTGAACTAAACTAAACATCTTAAATGTTAATGATGCTAACTGGCAATGCTATTAAACTGTCTATTTCTATATTTTATGCAAAAGTGTCAGCACAGGGAAAATGGGTATTATATTTATATATATTTAATATATATATATATATATATATATATATATATATATTTCTTTTAACAGAAATCAGAAATTGGCAGAATCATTGTTTTTCCCAAGGCAATATGTGTGCCTTTGTTCTCTAGCACTGACCTCCAATTCTTCCGTAGAGTAAGAAATGGAAATGTTTTTACATGTAACAGCTCAACATATCTTTCTGATTGGCAGTGAAGCAGAAACTGTAGCCTTTTTTTCTTAAAAAAAGAAACTGTCTTATCTTGACTTTCTCTACTTTACTTGATGATTTTCGGTTACAATAATCACACAGTAAAAACATTGCTTCTGAAATTTTAGAGGCTAAATGGAATTTAAATGTCTGCACAATGTCTTCATCTTATACAGTTTTAGAATATTTGATGAAAAAAAGTATTTATGTTTTTTGTTATTCTATAGTATGGTAAATAATACAGGTATGGGATCTTGATGCATTGCAGACTATTTGGAAATCCACGCCGTCGATGTGAAGGCAAGTGTATATTGTCATCATGACGTTATTTAATAAATCATTTTTTTTTGTAGTAATAGTAGTTGTCAGTATCTCAAGCATCGGGATACCGATTACCACCGAATCCCACACCCAAGTGCACTCACCTCTACTATTGGACCAGCAACCTTTCTTTATTTGCTCACAGATCTTATGATCCCTCCCTCCTTCCCTCCCCCCCTTATGTGTGGCCTCTTCCAGTCCCTTCACAAGTCAGATGTGACATGGGACAAGCACCACAACACAGTTTCCATCCCACGTGTGCATGGTGTGATGCAGAGAAAGGAGTCTCCAACACAGCATGACTGAAACAAGGTAATTGAGAGGGAAAGGAGGGGGGCTGCCTTGTTACTTTACTGTGTTTGGGAAGAGGGGTGCTGCTATGTTACTATAATATTTGAGGGAAGCGGGGTTGCTATGTTACTATACTGTATGAGGGAAGGTGGGTTACTATGTTACTATATTGCAAAAGGGAAGAGGGGGGCTGCTTTGTTACTATAATGTGTGAGGGATGGGGGGCTGCTATGTTACTATTCTGTGTGAGGGAAGAGAGGACTGCTATGTTACTATACTATGTGAGAGAAGTGGGGGCTGCTATTTTACTATAATGTGTGAGAAACTCCGTGGGGCTACTTTACTAAAATGTATGAGGGAAGGGGGGCTGCTATGTTACTATAATATGTGAGGGAAGGGGGGCCTGCTATGTTACTATAATGTGTGATGGAAGGGGGGGCTGCTATGTTATAATGTGTGAAGAAGTTAGTGGGGGGCCCTTAATATAATGTGGGTATAAGGTAAACTATTTATTTAATGTTGGAGTATAGGTGGGGCTAATTATTTAATGGGTGCTTTATTGTTTGTGAAGTGATGGTGGGGCAATTTAATTTATCGGTGCTATTTAATTTAATAGCGGGCTTATTAAATTAGCATGGGGTAATGGGATCTTTAACTTAATCCTGGAGTGGTATGGGGGCTCTCAATGGAAATAGGTATATTTATTAAATGGAGATGCTATTAATTTATTGCTGGGGTGGGGAGGTGTCTCTATTGTAATTTGGGTGGAAGGCTATTAATTTAATGGTGGACTGTGGGTCAGAGAGAATTAGTTAATGGTGGGTGCTATTAATTTATTTGTTGCTTGATGGTGGGGCCTTTTAATTTTATAGTGTGCCGTATTAATTTAAGGTGGGGTGATATCTTTAATAATCTATAATATCTATATATATATATATATATATATATATATATATATATATATAAAATAGTGAAAAAGACAATGGCGCTCAGTGTAAATTAAAACAACACGTGAACAAACGTGCTCATAGATACATAAAATCACATACAGTAGGCTGCTTCACTTTTGTACATCAGATTGCAGATGTAAACCTATAGAAAAAAAATAGGAAAAGGAAGCGCCAAACATAGTGTATTATCACCAATTGGTTAAATGTGGAAATAATTATTCCAAATTAGCCCCATACCAGATAGCAGATGATAAATTGCACATCTTTGTGATATTCCACTGGGATTCAAAACTGGCCTCCGAATTGGATTCACACACTAGGGCTCAAAAGGAAATAGCAACACAATAGTGTAGTATATTCATGACAAGTGCGTTATTTTCTCCTTAAGGAGGCAGCGTCTTTCTCTGTGTGTTCCAGCTGGCAGCAGGAGAAGGAGTTCCCGGTCCATACTTGGTTTTACTTGGAACTATATGACACAGATAAGCCTGCTTATATTTTATTCAATGTACGGGCAATTTATTTGTCTTTTTGGAATGTGCCATGTCTATTAAATTTTATTATTTTTTATGAAAATAGCGCACTTGTCATGAATATACTACACTATTGTGTTGCTATTTCCTTTTGAGCCCTAGTGTGTTGGTGATAATACACTATGTTTGGCGCTTCCTTTTTCTATTTTTTATATATATATATATATATATATATATATATATATATATATATATATATATATATATATATATACAAGTTAACCCGTGCATGATATTTATGAATTCTAGTCAAATCAAGCTACTTAAGGTGTTAAAAAGGTTCTTGTCATGCATTTGGGCCTCAACCACCAACCACTACCCACTGTCACCCCCAGCAACCACCAACCACCAACCATTCCCAACACTTTTAACAATTAACAAATTAAATTAACAAATTAAAAACATCTTAGTATACCAAATTTCAGCCCTTTCTGAATTTTTTTTTACACACACACTAAGAATTTAGTAGGTCAGTGTATAACTCCACCCAGCAGGTGGAGCTGCAGCTTGGTTTTATTTTTTCCACACACACACATACAGACAGACAGACTAACACACGCCACTAGACATTTATATATTAGATATATATATTATAGAGAGAGATTTGACTGGTAGTTTGCATCTCATGCATCTCATGACGTCAAGGAAAGATGCAAGAATGCGTGAGGTGCTCATATGCTGTTCTGGTAGACTGATCAAATACAATTGTGCCAACATGTTTCATAATAGTTGCATTTATTAACCAAAGTCAGATATGTTTCTATGAAGGGAATATTGGAAGGATGTGTTAGTAAGCAACTAAACAAGTTGGAGCACAGAGGCATTAATCAGTTGCAGATAATGCAAAAGCATTCAAGTTTTTTTATAACTTGTCCTTGCTTTTCTTTAGAAATGACCCACTGTATTTTAAGTCATCGCATCTAGGTTTTTCTAAATGATAAATTATACTAAATTAAATTATACTATAATCAAATTTCATTAGTTCTAAATGCTGCCTACTTTTGTGTTTGCCCCGCCTCCAGTTGATTTGGTCCTGCTCAGATGAGGCCACTTCAAGAATTTTTCCAGGGCCACATTAAGCTTCCAATCCACCTCTGATTAGGCATGTACACACCCCATATATGTCTCCTATGAGACTTCATATTTGTGGCCATTTGAGAGCTGGTGCTACGATACACTATGGTAATGATGATCACCTACTTATGTATTGATTATATTATAATATGTATTGATCATTATATTACTTATGATACTTATGCATTGAGCTCTCTATTGGATAGTGTTTAATTAATATTAGTTGCAGCCATCTATTCCCATTACTTTGTGGTAATTTCCACATGGAATACTGCAGATAAGAAGATTGGCATAAGATTTTTAAAGGGGTAAATAACACATGTTGTGGTTTGCATTTAATTACATTTTGTATTTTGAATTTGTTAATAACAGTCAGTACACTATTTTCTCTTGTTTTTACAATACTACATTACATTATTATTGTAACTTTACTATTTTCTACTAAAACTATCAAGCTGCAGCTCAGTGTATAAATCCTAAGTATATCATCATCATCAACATGAACATTTACACACTTATATACTTGATGTATGACTGGCACAAAATCATTTTTTTATGTACAAGATTTAATGCATTTTTAGGACATACGTATACATTTTAGTTTAAGGAACATTTATTTTTCTTGTGCCAGGTCCTAGAGATAAGATGTGAGTTGGAATAAAGCTGGATGTGAGTTGACAAAATTTGGGGCACATTTTTTTTATTTTAAGACCACATAAATTCTAAGTGAAATGGCATCATTGTCATGGAGAATGTTTGTCATTTTTTGGGGTTGCTGGGAGGGAAAGTGGGGGGAAACCGGGGACCATTTTTAAAGTTTATGCTACTATTATACACTTTTTCGAACTTGGCCATGAGTCAGAGGGAACATAATTCAAGTCCTCCCTGCATCTTTGCAGCAAGAATTCCCTTGTATTAGTGATCTAATGCTACCTGACATATCACCAATACATTATTAATGTCATCAATGAACTAAAAATGCAGAGATACAGGGAAGAGCACCCATAATTTAGGTAGGCACCCAATCCAGTGCTTATAAATGGCAATTTAGGCTTGCTCAAAGCCGGAGCTGTCCTCCATCAACATTATGCCAAAGAAAAGTTGTTCATTTATTATCCTTTATGTATTTACAACATATGTTTTTGCTGTACAATCATAGAATTTTATTCAATCACCATTCCCTGCCCTGGTGGATTGGATCTTGCAATCTAATATACATTCCACAGGAACATCTGCACACTGGGTCTGGTTTATTTCAGACACCACTTATCAGAGCAGAATATTTTGTTGATTCCCACCTGGTACTAAGTAAATTCGCACATGGTGTTTAATATTCATGTGATCATAATTTATTCCCTAGTGGTAGGATTTAGTAACATGAAGGGAATTCTCATAATTTTACTTACAGTTAGTAATGCACTTTGGAACACAATTGATATTATGTTTGTCACGTAGCAACAAAGAACACTTATACCTGGACAAAACATCTGGGTCTTGATTCATTAAGGAAAGTAAAGCAAAAAAAAATGAGTAACTTTGCATCTTGGCAAAACCATGTTGCATTGGACAGGGATGTAAATTTATAATGTAGGGACTGACTTATAAATGGGATAGGGCATGTCCTAGATCAACTTTAAATTTCAGTGTAAAAATAAGCTAGCAAGTATGTGTGTGCTACATGAAAAAAAAAGTCAGTATTTAACTTATGTGCAAAATAAAAAAATAATTTGTATACCTTGCAGTGTAACATGGTTTTTGTCCAGAAGAAATCTCATTTTTTGCCTTACTTTCCTTAATGAATCAGACCCCTGTTCTTCAAAACATTTAGGGCTAGATTTACTAAGCTGTGGGTTTGAAAAAGTGGGGATGTTGCCTATAGATGCTAGCTTTTATTAATTTAGTACATTCTACACAATGACAGCTAGAATCTGATTGGTTGCTATAAGCAACATCCCCACTTTTTCAAGCCCGCAACTTAGTAAATCTAGCCCTTAGACTTAATGGGAATATTTATGAAAGGTTTTGTTTGGTCACAACATTTGTTTTTTCATTTTTGTGCAGGATTAAAAAGATGCTGTCTGATGTTTCACTTCAGTGTCTCTATTATTTGAGAGACCTAAAAAAATTAAAAAGAAGATTAGATTGTCTTGCAATATTATGGCAGCTGATTGGACAGGTGCTTTGACCGTTCACTTTGGTGCTGCCATCAAATTGACACAGTTTTGACAATATTGTAAGCTCTCCTAGCAGTTATGTCAGGAAAACAGAAAACACATACAGAATATCACTGCCAATATGTTCAAATGGCAATGACAATGTGTGTCGAACATTTCAGCAGCCTTTTATTCCAGTAATAGCATAATGATTTTGCAATGATGTGATAAGGCAACATTTTTGATTGAAATAACCCGATAACATCAAAACTACCTGATAGTTGGGATGTCCACCCCATATCCAGATGTGTGTGTGTGAGAGCATTATTTATGTGTGTGTGTAAAGTAACTATTACCAACAAAAATACTACCTTTAATACTCCAGATACTATTATAAAGGTAGATTCAACTTTTTAAGTGTTCCACGTCTTTCATATCTAGTATAATTTGCTCAAAATGGACTACATTTATATATGAAGAAAGATCAATAGCAACTAATTATAAAAAGTAACATTTCAGCACAGTAGGTTACTTTCAATGTCATCTGCAGCCAAGAGGCAAAATATACTTCTGAGGGCTTTCTACTCTTTGAACCATTCAGTTACATCAAGTCTTCACCTATCACTTTGTTCATCTACATTTCTATATCCTATAGATCTTCAATTTCTTTCCTTTTCTCTCAGAACTTTGTTGAATGCTTAATGTGTATCATTTATTGCCAGAGATTCTTTACAACAGTAGTTACAAAAAATCAATGTTTGCTAATTCCATGAAGGAAGAAAGTTTCTCTAATGAATAATCATATTCATCATATATATGTATTTAGATTAACAGTGAAAACCTGTAAACTTATCTTTATCTGTTGAAACTTATATATGCCACAAACAATCACTGCAAAAATGTATCATATCCGTAAATCAATCCTATTTTTAATGTGTATTTAGTTGGTAACTTGAATGATTATTGAATGCTGGTTATTTGTTAAACATTGACCAGTCAACTCTCTTTAGATCTATTATAAGGATAAAGTCAGCATAACACAATTAAATATGAATGAAAATAATAATACATACTTCACATCAAACTGTATTTAAGTATAAACCTGTATCACATACCTTTTGCTCTTATAATTTATACCACTCGTCCTTAACACTGTAGAAGTTGAAGTATCAAAACAACTTACCTAAAAGTACTTGGTCAGCAGTAAATGCCAGTGGAAAGAGCCAAAGGATGGAGAGAGGGCACTAAGAATGCCATATCTCCTCTCTCCTCTATCCTGGCACTTAGAGACTTAGGGATGCCCTAGTTTGAAAGATGGCAAAATATATGGTCCTTGATAGGTCATTCTCTAATGATTATGTTAAATTAACAATATAGAAGTGGAAGTTGCTCATGCAATTTATAGGTTCATAGAAGACTGCTAATAAGTTGTTCCTAACTCTACACAATGAAAGTCCCTATACTTAGACCATACATATATGTGTTTTAAGTTGAGAAAAATGAATATTAGCAGTTGATAGGGTGTGCTGGTGCTGTATTGTCGTTTGGAGGGTTTTTGTATAGCTCAAATATAGGGACTCTCATTGTTTAGAGTTAGGACCACCCTATTTGCATAAGTGTCTTGAAGAGGCTGGTGGCTTTCCATACATTTGAAAATGTGTGCGGCTGAGATTTCTGAATTTTTATGTACAAGTAGAAATAGCAGCTCCTTTGTTGCTTATAGCAGTGTGCTGGGGGATTTTTCTCTGATTATGTTAAATTATCAGCGAATAACTCCTATACTAGAGAATCCATTAATAGAGAGGAACTCTCACATCCTGGCTTCAATAAATTTAGGGGTACGCTTATTTGAAAATGGAAGGCCCCTATCTTTAAAATTATGTGGCCCATTTGCAGTTATTGATTGGTGATCTCATGTGATCGCCAGACAATAACCCTCTACACAACAGAAAACATTAAGTAGTCCATGAGTGAGAGTCAGAGAACATTAAGGAGATGTGCGTTTTCAATGCTTAGCCTGGTTACAAGAAAATATGGAGACCCCTCTTTCAAGTAATGTGCCCTCTTAGAAATTATTGTCTTGTGATCACCAAACCATAACATCCTACCCTGCAGAAAGTGTAAATAAGTCCAGAGATGATGGTTCTGATGCTCAAATTTCCCTCATTTTGGCTTCAGTAAACACGGGGGTATACTTATTTGATACATTAGGTTGTCTATTTTTAAACATGGTGTACTCAATATTATTTCTACACATTTTAAGCTTTTCATTCCAGACTGAAAAACAGCAAAACAAAAAAAAAAAAAAATTAATTATCATTTTCAAGTGCAGATTTTATTATAAAAACCTAAAAAGAATTTTACTTTTTGCTATTTGGGAAAGGTGGATTGATGCTAAAATTCTTAGTAGTGTTTAGAAAAAAATACACACATTTATTTTTAGTACAAGTTCAATAGAAAAGCCTCCACATAATTTCCACTTCAAATGTCTTTACTGTTACAATTGGTTTAAGCAAATGAATGGTATTTTTTTAAAAAAATCAAAGTCCTCTAGAAAAAAACAAGGTATCAATCTGTGGGTACTACATAAACAATTTACTGATGTTGATGTTGGAATATGCAAAACCCAAAAAGTCCCCAAAATGGGCTCCGGACAGGGATGAGAAAAGCCACAGGGGTGAAGGGGTTAATAGCAGGAAAGCTAAACACTAATACAAAACGTGTTTCCAAAAACTGTTCACTTGAGTAAATTCAGCTAATAATCCTATTTTGTGAATTTCTGTCAAGCTGTATCCTTTGAGCAGCGTAAGAGCAGTCAAGAGAAATGTAAGTAAAACCTTTTTAGGTCTTTTTTGCAAAATATTTGAAACACTTGCCTGCTCAGTCTTTCTGTACTTGAGAGGCCCTCTTCACTTTCATCATAAAATCACTTAAATTTGAAACTTTTCACAGAGTGGTTGGTTGTGCAGTACAGATATATATTTGGGGTATGTAGAACAGATTGAGACATTGTAGACCTTCATATATGGAATCCTGAAGGAATAATCTTGCTGATCTATAAATTGTTGTATTTTTATAAATACTATTTCTGGAGGTGGGTGAAATGCATTGGTTTAAATATCTGCACAGAACCCCAGATTGACCACAAGACTCCCAAACTTCTCTGCATAGAATAACCACAGAGATACAGGCATATTCTGATTGTCTGTTCCACTATACTCAATCTGGATTCCACAGCAGCCATCTGGGATTTCAAAAAAAGTCCCACAGTAGAGAACGCTACATTGCTCTTCTCCTAGCAAAAAAACTGCTCTTCTTGGAACAAACTAGCTTATTATCACTGCGCCCTTATTAGGGCTCAATAGCCTTAAACTAATATGAGCTGAGCTATAACATCGTCTTAGCGTAAGTATTCTGTGCCTGATTAATTAAAGAGTGTAAGTGCCGATACTAGCCATATTTTGCATAAAACTGCTCTGCGTATGCTCAGAAATTGTCTATACACTAATGAACATCAGTGCATCTAATTCATGTGTTCACTTTTGTGTTCACCACATTCTGCGACTAGCTCACTTTTAATCACCCACTTCTATCCTTCTACCTTGTCACCTCCTCCACCTACTAACACTCCATGTACTGCCACTTGTACATCCGTTGTACTTCCTATCTGCTCACCTGCCTTATATTAAATCTACCCTCTCTACACTACACTCACCTACTATTTTCACCACACTTTCCAAACCACCCCAACTCTCACTCTTTCCTCTTGTTCCCTCTATAGGACTTCCTAAAAGGAGCAACAACCATAGAGAAAATAAGGAAAGCCTCAGAGGCTGAGAGAACATCTCAGATAACAAGTACATACTATAGCGAAACTGATACACCCTTGCAAGGACAATTGATATACTTTTCATTCTCTCACCAATAACCGCAACTCACCAACGACAACGCACCCATCCAAGCAGGAGAAACAAACCTAGGTGCAGTTCCTTATAAGGGCAAGTTATTCCCCCTACAGCCCTTTTATCTTTTTTTTCCCCAACAGATCCAGCAACTCCCAAGAACAACTTTGTGACATGGTTTCCCCAAGAATTTTGAAGCAATATGACTTGGAATTCCTATCTCCACTGAAAGCAGCATCATACAAAAGAGAAAACACCATCAGGGCAGACAGTCCTAACCATCCACCCACCCACAAATAATATGGCTTTCTCAGTCATATATCCACCTGTGCCCTTATCTCCAGAAATTTGCAATTGCACAAATGTGCGATTTCTGTACTCATCACACTTTAGAACATCACCATCCCACCTTTCCAGGCGCTTGCTGGCGAAAGTGTCAGAAAAGTAAAATGCATTATTATGGATTAAATTTTGGTAAAACTATATGAGTTGGATGAATATTGCTAATGGATGATTTGTATACAGATAGAATATATACAAAGTCTGTATTTTCTGTATTTCCTGTATAGGGATAAAAGCTTCTTTGTCTGAATAGTGGGTTTTATTTTACATGATGTTTCAATTGATGCCATATGTTTTAAGTGGACATAAGACTTAGTAACGTAAAGGGCACACATGCTCCTTGACCTGGTCATATAGGATTTCTCTCTGTTGAAATGTCTGTCAAAGTATTTATGTTTCATTTCATGTAATCTGTTGTGTATTATTTTAAAGGATGTGATATGGATAGTGACACCTGTTAGAAGGGTGGGTTTTCATGCTTATATTGTCTGTCTGTATAATTTGTAATGCGTCTTGTTCAATACAGAACCAAGGCTCCATGCAATGTATAATTGGGAAATAAAAAAATTTTGCTTTTTCACAGAACTGCTTCAAGAGTGCTATTACAGGATATATGTATTCCTGGTGCTCTAGTGAAACCTCAAATAGCTCTGTGTGTGTTAGGGAATTTAGACTGTAAGATCCAGTGGGGCAGGGACTAATGTGAATGAGTTCTCTGTACAGCGTCGCGGAATCAGTGGCGCTATATAAATAAATGGTGATGATGATGTTAGCATACTCCCAAATCTACAGGAATCCTTAATTAAAACTATAATTAAGGCTTTAAAAGTTTGATAAATATCAAAATACAATAACCTTGGCGCTGAATAATTGTCAAATAAGGAAAGAGATGAACCCTGCAGCTATCATGGGATGGTGCTGGCACCCCTAAAATATATATAAGATACAAAAAGTGGAGACAGCGCTGGGATAATCTCAGACCATGACATACATCACAGGTGCGATGTCAGTAAATACAATAATCTCCAAGTCAAACAGCCAAAAAAGAATCTGGAGATTATATACCAATAATTTAATCACATATATAAAAAAAGAGATAAATGCACATCTCTGTTGACTCTAATTACAATATAAAAATTCCATAATGAGATAACATAACAAGAAATATAAAGTGATAATAAAAACGAGGGAAATACAAATACGGTGTATAATCCTCGGTAAACCTACGAGCTCAATAATTGTAGTTACAATTGCACAAGGTGGATCATCAACACAAAACCAATAATATGGAAAATAAATCATAGGTATCTGCAGATAGGAGACTCCATAGATGTTAAGGGTATGTAAACCACAATCTTACTGTTTTACAAGAAGTCCTCCGGTATTTATGAGTGAAATGGAATGAGTCCAAGTCGATCTTCGCTCTGATGTTGAGTCTGGGAACTTGTTGTTTTCTCAATCCAAACTTGCCTTAGATGTTGAAAAGGTTGCAGCTTTTTATAAATGTTGGTCGCGGCATGCCCGTTAACTGGCTCCGCTGTAGAGGAATTAATAGAAACAGGTGCGCACCTGAAGTTTGTCCGTAGAGATCAGGATAGACGCCGGAGTGTTCTTAATATGTCCTTAGTTAGCGTACTCGCATGAATAGATAGGACTGGGTCACTCCTCGGCTGTTCGGGAATGTAAAATCAGAACAAATGCCTAACAGCATGTGCTGGTAGGGTATCAAATGACTATCAGTCAGTGTAAAACAAAAATAGACGCCAGAGTGTTCCTAGTGCGTCCTTAAGTCAGCGTACTCGCATCAACGAATAGGACTGGGTCACTTCTCGGCTAGTCAAATTGTAAACAAGCACAGATAGCTTGCAGCATGTGCTGGTGTAATAACAAATGGCAACGCGTTTCGTCCACCGTGCTGTGGACTTTCTCAAGCCTTAATGTCAATTGTCTAAAACAGTGATCCTTAAATAGCCCTTGTAGAGTGGGCTTAATTGGTGGAATCACACCTTGTGCATAATGATCATATTAACATTACCTTTAAGATGATGGTATAATAATGAAACAGATATATATACTTAAACTGTCGTATGGATAACTTCCTATAATAGTAAAAATAAAAATAAATATGAAAATGAAAATAAAATAAAATAAAAATAAAAATAAAAATAAAAATAAACATAAACATAAAAATAAAAAAAATAAAAAATGATAAAAATAAATGTGAAAATATAAATAAAAATAAAAACAAAAAGAAAATAAAAATAAAAATAAATATAAATATAAATATAAAATTAAAATAAAAAATGATAAAATTAAGATTAGATAAAAATAAAAATAAAAATAAAAATAAAAATAAAAATAAAATAAAGAATGAAAAATATAATAAAAAATATTAAATAAAAAATAAATAATAAATCAAAAAATAAAATGATAATAATAAGTCATAGTTTAGTGGCACTAATCGTTAAACTCAATGGTCTCGTTCAAGCCTACCGGGAATAAAGTTTGTAACTTAAAGATCCACATTGCTTCACCCCTACATAGTTAGTTTAAAAGTTTGATCTCAGTAAATCACCTTATACATCAACAACATCATAAAGGCATATACTATAAACAAAATTTTATAAAATATTAACTAAATATTTAAATGTTTGTTTATGTATAAATTATAATATGAGTCTCTTTAAAATGCTAAATGTTTACTTTTTTACTTTATTACAGATTCAGATTTCCTCTGTTTACCTCCCTTTTGTATGTGTACCTACTTTACAGAAGTTCACAGTCTGCTTTGGGGATTTCAATTCTTTATTCCTGTTTTCACTTCTCCTTCATCCAAGACAGCTTGCTACTTAATTTCAGTCATCTGTCAAATGCTCAGATCTCCATTTAAAACACACAAAAATAAATATTGTGACAATTGGGATAGTTTCTGATCAGAGCCGATGTGAAGTTGATGTACATGATAATTCAACATGAAACAGAGTTAGAAACAATAAATTATAGTTTAGATTAAGATGAAAACCTACATACATATTTTATATAGGATAGGATAGGATTTGATAGGATTAATTTAGATAAATAATTATTTCCACATCTAAGATGCTTTTTTTTACAGAAAATTAGTACAGCAATGGGCACTAGGTTTGCCCCCAGATATACAAATTTGTTTATTAGCTATTGGAAAGATCTTACAAATTGGAAAGAATACAATGGCTAGTGGCAAACCTAGTGTCCGAGAATAGGTTTATAGATAACATTTTTATTTTTTGGTGAGAAAATGAGTCAAATTTGAAGGAGTTATCTGATTACTTCAATAAAAACTCATCCAAAATCACATTGTCTTTTCTGTAAATCAGATTATTGTAGATTTTTTTGATATCATCATTTATGTAGAAGAAAAAAACTTCAGAAAACCAACAAATAGCATCTCCTATATTGAAGCAGGGAATAGTCATCATCACAAATGGTTAAAAGGAATTCCAGAGAGTCAGCTTAGAAGAATAAGAAGAAATGGTATGGATTAAAATATATTTAAAGAGCAAGCCAATGAAATGAAGCTATGATTCTTGAATAAAGGAAAATGGAGAGAATGGATTCAGGGAATTTATTGACTACCAAACACAAAAATTACTGTATGATATAGCTTTTGTAACTCATTTTAATTAAGTAC
The DNA here is from genome assembly GCF_038048845.1 of Mixophyes fleayi. NCBI lineage: Eukaryota > Metazoa > Chordata > Amphibia > Anura > Limnodynastidae > Mixophyes > Mixophyes fleayi. The sequence goes on from NC_134402.1 coordinate 52,775,919, forward strand.
AAAGGTCCATTATTGATACAATTCTCTCCACAAATCATGTAACATATAAAAGGACTTCCAACATACCAAATCATCTAGATATAAGTGCCTTTATTAATGGATAGAAAAGACAATTGAATAGAAGTACAGGATTATATAGATGTGGTGCCTATTTTACATATAGGGGTTGTAAGTATACAGAAGGGAATAAGATCAAAGAATTTGAATCCAATGTGACAGGACAGCAGTACAGTATCACAAATTTCCTAGCCTGCAACATCAAGCAAATTATTTATATGCTGGAATGCAAGTGTGGGTATAAGTATGTATTAAGAACCTTTTTGACCATTTAAAATAAGTTTGGTGGAACACCTTCAGAACATTAAACAGGGATACATGTTATATAGTGTTTCTCAACATTTTAAAGAAAAGTATGGATGTTCAATTTAAAATCTAAATCATTTTAATGCAATTGAATTGTTAGTGGGCAATTGGAGAAACAAGGATATAGAAAGTCAACTAGAGAAATCTGAAATAAATAATTTTTTTAAATTAAAAACATTAAGCTCAGTAGGGAAAGATTTTGAAAAATGTTTTTTACAATACTGCAGTTTATAAATATATTCACAAACATTAATCAGCTGCTGTCACCAAGGAGCTGTATAAACTTCTGATTGTTAAGGTCAACCACTGCCTTGACAAAGACACGTTAGGGTTAAAATGCTTGAGTAAAAGTGGGATAATGGAAAGTATTATTGGTTATTATACTAGACTTCATTGCATTTGATTGTGAGACAGACGGCATAAATACAGCCCTGGGGATATAAGCGACTAAAAATGTAGTTGTGGAATACCATTTTTTTTACTACTGTCAAGTGTGCTTATTTGTAGCACTCTAGTCTATCGGTGTGCTTTAAATATTTCAAAATAAAAGGAAATAATACACAAGGATCTAAATTTATTCTCTGTTTTTTCCCCCTACTTAATATATTTGGAGCTGGAAGTGGCCGTTAGGATTGTGGAGTCTTGAGCTTGTGGAGACCTCACGTGAAAGAAATTAAGGTGTAATTCATTTTGGATAAAGAAGTGAGAACAGAAATAAATCATTTAAATCTCCAAAGCAGAGTGTGATCTTCTATAAAGAAATTGCATATAAAAAAATGGGGTAAGTTGGAGGAAATCTGGATCGATAAAAAGGAGAAAAAAGATTAATATTTAAGGACTCTTTTTTTAATTAGACACATATTGTTAACATTAGAGATGAGCGCACTCGGATTTTTGAAATCCGAGCCCACCCGAATGTTGCCGATCCGAGTCGGATCCGAGACAGATCCGGGTATTGGCGCCAAATTCAAATCTGAAACTGAGGCTCTGACTCATAATCCCGTTGTCGGATCTCGCGATACTCGGATCCTATAAATTCCCCGCTAGTCGCCGCCATCCTAACTCGGGCATTGATCAGGGTAGAGGGAGGGTGTGTTAGGTGGTCCTCTGTCCTGCTATATCTCGTGCTGTTCAGTTAAGTTCTGTGCTGTTCAGTTAAGTTCTGTGCTGTGCTGTGCTGTGCTCAGTCCAGTGGTGCTAGTGGTGCTGTATCCTGTGCTCTGTCCTTCTGAGGTCAGTGGTGCTGCTGGGTCCTGTGCTGTGTCTTGTTCAGTCCAGTGGTGCTGTGTCCTGTCTTCTGTGCTTCTAAGGGCATAGTTATTTCCCCAATATTCCCAAGTGTTTAAAAAAATAAAAAAAAGTTATTTAAAAAAAATACTTAATTTTTTTTTTAATTACAACAAAATTTGCACAACCAATCCTGCAGTATAAGCCCATTGGTACTGCAATATTACCAAGTTCACACATTCAGCAGTAAAAGTCCAGTGGTTCTGCAATATTACAAAGTTCACACATTCTGCAGTTTCAGTCCAGTGGTGCTGTGTCCTGTGCTCTGTCCTGCTGAGTTCAGTAGTGCTGCTGGGTCCTGTGCTGTGTCCTGTTCAGTCTAGTGGTGCTGTGTCCTGTGCTCTGTGCTTCTAAGGGCATAGTTATTTCCCCATTGTTCCCAAGTTTTTAAAAAATAGAAAAAAAGTTATAAAAAAAATTTAAATAAAAAAAAAAAAAAAAAAATAATTATAACCAAATTTGCAAAACCAATCCAGCAGTATATAAGCCCATTGGTACTGCAATATTACCAAGTTCACACATTCAGCAGTAAAAGTCCAGTGGTACTGCTGCAATATTACAAAGTTCACACATTCAGCAGCAAAAGTCCAGTGGTACTGCTATTACAAAGTTCACTGATTCAGCAGTGTATAAGTCCAGTGGTACTGCTATTACAAAGTTCACTGATTCAGCAGTGTATAAGTCCAGTGGTACTGCTATTACAAAGTTCACTGATTCAGCAGTGTATAAGTCCAGTGGTACTGCTATTACAAAGTTCACTGATTCAGCAGTGTATAAGTCCAGTGGTACTGCTATTACAAAGTTCACTGATTCAGCAGTATAAGTCCAGTGGTACTGCTATTACAAAGTTCACTGATTCAGCAGTATAAGTCCAGTGTTGCTCTCCTGTGCCGCATATAATTTTTAAAGGCTTTGCAGAGTGTGTGTGGCTTAGGGGTACGCTCTCTTGTGCTACATATAATGGAAAACCAAAATTTGGAGGATAAAGTAGGGAAAGATCAAGACCCACTTCCTCCTAATGCTGAAGCTGCTGCCACTAGTCATGACATAGACGATGAAATGCCATCAACGTCGTCTGGCAAGCCCGATGCCCAATCTCCTAGTACAGGGCATGTAAAATCCAAAAAGCCCAAGTTCTCCAAAAATAGCAAAAAGAGAAACTTAAAATCATCTGAGGAGAAACGTAAAGTTGGCAATATGCCATTTACGACACGTAGTGGCAAGGACCAGCTTAGGCCCTGGCCCGTGTTCATGACTAGTGGTCCAGCTTCACCCAAGGATCTAAGCCCTCCTCCTCCCCCCCCTACAAAAAATTTAAGAGAGTTATGCTGTCAGCAACAACAACAAAACAGCAAAGAACTCTACCTTCTAAACAGGTGACATCACAAATCCCCAAGGCCAAGGGTGTTGTTGGTTGTGAACCCTGACCTTTCCATCACTGTACGGGAAGAGGTGACTCCATCCAGCATTTACAGCACGCCCTCTGCATATGCTGGAAGGATCACCCACAGTCCAGTTACAGATTTGGCTAATGAAGGTGTGAATGTTGTACACCAGGAGGAGGATATTGATGTAGCTGGCGCTGAGGAGGATGTTGATGATTATGATGCAGACAGATACCAAATTGCCTTTCTCAATTTCTATTTATATTCTAGATTATATAACGGCTGAATAGTTTTCTGTTTTACTCCTAGTGGAGAGGGGATCTGATGCAGACAGATACCAAACTGCCTTTGTCCATTTCTTTGTATATTTGAATTGCTAGTTCTACAGTCTATGCAGCCTGCTTTATTTATATTCAACTACAAGTGTAGGGTGGGGGGGGGGATAGATAGCCACCAAAGTAACGTGGTCCATTTAATTTCACTTTCTAGCTCCACAGTCTGTGCAGCCTGCTTTTTTTATCTTCAAAGTATTTATATTTACAAGCCTTGCAATCTAAATTAACTAGAGGTAGTGACGTGGTAGAACTCCAAAAGGCAGTTTGGAAGCCCCTGTACAAACTGGCTCTATTTTTTAACTGAGTTGTCCCCCCTCCAGTGTGTACTCGGAAAGAGTTTTTAGTGCAGCGGGGAACCTGGTCAGTGAGCGGCGAAGGAGGTTTCTTCCTCACAACGTTGAAAAAATGATGTTTATAAAAATGAATAATCAATTCCTCAATGAAGTACAGCACTGCCCTCCAGACAGTACAGAGGGACCTGTGGTTGTGGAGTCCAGCGGGGACGAATTGATAATGTGTGAGGAGGAGGAAGTACACACTGTAGGGGGAGAGGAATCAGAGGTTGAGGATGAGGACGACATCTTTCCTCAGTAGAGCCTGTTTAGTTTGTAAAGGGAGAGATGAATTGTTTTATTGGTGTGGGGACCCAAACAAACCAATCATTTCAGCCACAGTTGTTTGGTAGGCCCTGTCGCTGAAATGATTGGTTTGTTAAGGTGTGCATGTCCTATTTAAACAACATGAGGGTGGGTGGGAGGGCCCAAGGACAATTCCATCTTGCAACTATTTTTTTGGCATTATGTGACCATTCTACAGTCGTTTGCCATGTTCAAAAAGTAAAAGAAAATGCCAACAAATTCAATAAATTAAATCAAAAGCTAAATGCCCTGTCATTATTTAAAACAAGAGGTTTTGACGTGCTAGAATTAGTGTAGTGTTAAGATGTTATAATAACTACACTTGGAACTTGGAGGAGGTATTGTGGCCCGGTATCAAATTGGGTACCGGGGCCACCCCACTACGCAGTCCAGATACTTGTTTGGTGGAATTCAGACCAGTTGAGGGTGTATTTATTTTATTGTGGCCCCGGTATCAAATTGGGTACCGGGGGCCACCCCACTACGCAGTCCAGATACTTTTTGGTGGAATTCAGACCAGTTGAGGGTGTATTTATTTTATTGTGGCCCCGGTATCAAATTGGGTACCGGGGCCACCCCACTACGTAGTCCAGATACTTGTTTGGCGGAATTAAGACCAGTTGAGGGTGTATTTATTTTATTGTGGCCCCGGTATCAAATTGGGTACCGGGGCCATCCCACTACGCAGTCCAGATACTTGTTTGGTGGAATTCAGACCAGTTGAGGGTGTATTTATTTTATTGTGGCCCCGGTATCAAATTGGGTACCGGGGCCACCCCACTACGCAGTCCAGATACTTGTTTGGTGGAATTCAGACCAGTTGAGGGTTTTATTATTATATTGTGGGGACCACTCTATACCACACTACCACACTATACCACTCTATTTAATACTTTAATTCTATTTAATACTTTAATTCTATTACTAATTCCCATAAAGAGGAACTGCCGCTTCTATTTAATACCATAAAGAGGAACAAAATAAACAAATTTTACCAAAAGTATAATATGACTTACAAACACTACACTTGAAAGATGGTGCCTTTAAATGAAAAAGTCAGTCTTCATTGCACGACTATGTGCAACAGGGACAGTTTTTTGGTTTACATAGTCAACCAATAACACTTCGACCCTGTCTGTCTTTAACATACTTGATGGGATCTCAATGTTGAATGGTCTGTACCATGGTTGGAGGAGGTATTGTGGCCCCGGTACCAAATTGGGTACCGGGGCCACTCCACTATGCAGTCCAGATAGAGGTCTATCAGATATTAAACAACGTTGACTGTTGCTGCAAAATTTTTAAATAATATTGTGGGGAACACTACACTACGCAGTCCATAAACTTTTTGGGTGGAATTAAGACCCGTGTAGGGTTTTTTAATAATATTGTGGTGACCCACTCCTCTACGCAGTCCAGGTACATTATTGGTGCAAATCATACAAGTTCAGGGTTTTTAATTTATATTGTGGTGACCCACTCCTCTACGCAGTCCAGGTACAATATTCGGTGCGATTCATACCAGTTGATGGTTTTCTTTTTATATATATTGTGATGACCCACTCCTCTACGCAGTCCAGGTACATTATTGGTGCGAATCATACAAGTTCAGGGTTTTTAATTTATATTGTGGTGACCCACTCCTCTACGCAGTCCAGGTACATTATTCGGTGCGATTCATACCAGTTGATGGTTTTCTTATTATATATATTGTGGTGACCCACTCATCTACGCAGTCAAGGTACATTATTGGTGCGAATCATACAAGTTGATGGTTTTCTTTTTATATATATTGTGGTGACCCACTCCTCTACGCAGTCAAGGTACATTATTGGTGCGAATCATACAAGTTGATGGTTTTCTTATTATATATATTGTGGTGACCCTCTTCTCTATGCAGTCCAGGTACATTATTGGTGCGAATCATACAAGTTCAGGGTTTTTAATTTATATTGTGGTGACCCACTCCTCTACGCAGTCCAGGTACATGTTTTGGTGCGATTAAGACCAGTTGATTCCAGAAAGATACCTCGTTGCAACGTTTTGGACTAATAACTATATTGTGAGGTGTTCAGAATACACGGTAAATTAGTGGAAATGCTTGTTATTGAATGTTATTGAGGTCAATAATAGCGTAGGAGTGAAAATAAGCCCAAAAACTTGATTTTTTTACTTTTTATGCTTTTTTCAAAAAAAATCCGAATCCAAAACCTTAAATCCGAACCAAAACCTTTCAGCAGGTGTTTTGCGAAACAAATCCGAACCCAAAACATCGAGAAAATCCGGATCCAAAACTCAAAACACGAGACCTCAAACGTCGCCGGTGCACATCCCTAGTTAACTTTAGTGTAAAAGTTAAATCTAGTAACAGCATAATACTTTTATTTTCATACATTAGCAACAGCACTTGTTACACTTTACACTGTTATTATTTCAACTTTAGATTGTATTCTTAATTGGGTGGTAATTTTTGGAGTGTGAGCAGTTGTAAGAGTGCCTGTAACAATTTTTTTTGCATATATTGATTTTATTATATTAATTTTAATGCAAAAAAACAACCCACATCTAAAACATCTGTTGCTCACCACTTATGGAACTCCATACTTTGCCTAACCAGACACTCTCTCAACCTTCAGTGTTTCAAGTGCTCTCTCAAAAATAATTTCTTCATTATTGCCTATCCTACCCCCACCTGATACTACTCCCTTTGCATGTTCTACCAGCTCCAGTCCCATTTCCACTTGAAGTACCCCCTCCCCAAGCTCCTATTGTCTCATTATTTCCTGCTCCCTCTAAACTGTAAGCTCCTGAAAGCAGTTTTCTCTCTACCCTTTATTTCATGTCTGCACCCCCAAAGTCAACCTTATTTAAACTTGTTCTATTTTTTTTGTGTGATTATATTTTGTATGGAGTTTTGTGGTACCTTGTGAATTGAAAATGATTATGATACGGAGCGAGTTCTTTAATGTGAGTTGTCTGAGATTTATTGGTATTTTATATCATTGAGTAGCAGATTTTTGAAAATACTAATTAATATATGCATATTAGAAACATGAGCTCATATATATTTATTTAATTGAATTATTTAATTATTGATTTATGATAATGGTTCATTTATTTCTGGACAAGTTTTAGCACTGTGAATTTTTGTTTCTGGTTTGAATATCAGTCTATACCGTAACATTATGGAATGTTTTGGTTTTTTTTTAACTTAGATCTAACACACCATTTTTAACTGCTTTAAAGCTTTTTCATATTAATACTACTACTTTTACTACTACTCATAATATTATTATTATTAGTAATAGTACTACTACTACTACTACTATTACTACTAATAATAATAATAGTATTAATAATAATTATTATTATTATAATAATAATAATAATATTGATGATAATACTATCTAGTTTAATAAAAACAAGCTCTAGTTTAGAAATAAAGTGTTATCCAAATATAAATTTGGAAAAAAAAAATGCAATGGTGAAACAGTTATTATCTTATTGACCCCAATACATACCTAACGTGTGAAAATTAAAAATCATTAAATAAGCCTTAATACAACCCAAACAAACCACACCCTTGATTCACCCAACTACACTGAATTCCATCTAACCACTGGGGGGCCAATGCAAGTGTGATGTCCATTTTAAGTGATAACTTCCAAAGTGAAGGAACATCTCAGTTAAACAACACAGTTATGTTATAGTCTGTTGACCTGGCTCTCTTATTTTAGTTCTAACCACTTTTCCTTTGTTTCCCTTGGTATGTATTCACAATTGTGACTATTAGCTCTGCTTGAAACACATCTAAGCATAATCTGTAATTTTCATGTATGTATAAACAATTGCATCTTCTATCTCTGCTGGAAACATATTTGAATATAAACTATAATATCTATGTATGTATTCACAACTGCAATTACTATCTATTTTGGAAACACACCTGAGCATAATCTGTAATTTCCATGTATGTATTCACAACTGGACCTCCTATCTCTGCTTGAAACCCATCTGAGCATAATCTGTAATTTCAGTGTATGTATTCACAAATTGTCAGCAATTATTAGTATCTGTATTCAAGCAGTGGTCAATGTTGCAAGTTTTATGACTGCACTAGCAAGATATTGTCAGCTCTAATTCTTAGCACTTGTATCCCTCTTTGATCAGCTGATGAAACTGCTCACATGTGAAGTGAAGGAATATCACAGTTATGCAATACACTTGAGCAATCAATGAACAACAGGGAAGGACTACAAACAACAATCTTTAGCTGTTGTATCCAGAATCTGCGTTTCTCAACTCACTGCCTGGACAATGTAACCTGTTATATTTTTCTACTTGCTTACTTATTTAATTTATATTTATGTGCCTTAGTCCTTTGCCACATATACTCTAACTCAATGAAACTAACACATTTTAACTAATCTGTTTTTCTCATAAGTCTTCCATGGCATTATTGTTCAAATTACAATATTCTTTATAACCTCTGATTCACATAACTTTATATTTCCCCCTCTTTAATATAGTCCCATCTAATAAACTTTGTTCCTTGACTATAATAACCTCAAACTAGCACCATAAAATACATTTACCCTTTTCACTCACTCTTTGTCTGCTCTATTACCCTGTGATATATCACTGTGAAGGAGCTCCTATATCATTGCTTGTGTTGCCCCTGCGATGATGCAATTGCGGTGGTCAGAGTTTGAGCCATGCATAATTACCACTAACGTTCCACTACTGTTTGCATGCACCAAACTTATGCGCAGATTAAGATATAAACTGGCTGAATTGCATGTGGCATTTGGAAGAGAGCATTTTAAACAAAGAAAATGTCTCTCACATGTGGCATTTGGCAGAGAGCATTTCACACAAAGGAAATGCATGTGCTCAACTGGACAGGAAGTCATCGTTCAGTGTCCAGTTGTGTGAGTGTGGTAAAGTTCACAGCCCGACGCCTGAAGCGATGCATTCTGGTTAAAGCTTTATAAGCTTTAACTAAATCTGATATCTGCGTTTTTGCTACATACACCTCTCTCACCTGGAAGCTTCACTGGACATCACACTGCAACATTACACTGTAAGTTTTATCCTGCAATAACTTCTATTACCTGACTTTTACCTGCATCTTATATACTCCCCATACTGCCCATCTATTTCTGTTAACTTTACAAATACATCTATTTCTATTAACTTTCATCTGAATCTTTAACTCTGTTTACCTTGTCAAAGTCGTATAATTGGATGAACGAAAGTATATTGGTTAATATTGTTTTGCCGTGCAATTGCAATTAGTATGTCACGTAATACGTCGCATAGCGCGATCACATGGTAAAATTCGCACGCACGCACACGCACTCAAACATTTCATTATATATATATTTCATATTTATATTGGTTCCATTCCACAGTGATTTATGAGCAGATAGTATTTAGTTTGTTATTAGTTTATATTTTATAATTATATATACACTTTAGTGTTATTTAAGGTTCAGGTTGCAGGAAATGTGTCATGTTTAGTATCATTTTAATCCCCTATTCATCATCAGCTGTCCGGTTTATTCGCTGAAGAGATCGCACATTGCATACTCTAGTTATTGATGTTAGGGAATAAATGATCAGAGTGATACCAGCTATAAAATGCTAAATAGTCTAGTTGAAACTGGAGTCTTGGTGGGAAGAGTCGGAGCACAACAGCTGGAGAGATGACCCCCACCTTTGGATATTTTGGTTTGAACTGGCCTATGACCTGCAGCACTCTAGACCTTCCTGATACCTGGACCAATAGAAGCAAGCCACACCATCTGCATTGTTTTCACTGTAACACTGAGTGTATATAATACAGCTCTAACTGATACCAAGTCAGTCTTTCTGACCACATTATTCTGGAGTGAAGTACTGTACGATGGTACCAGTGCGCATGCGGGCACGGTATGTATGATATTTTTGGTATTGGCTGTACTGTATTATAATTATGCATTGAACTGCTAAATTTTATGTCAGGCCGTAGGCCTAGGGATACTGGAGAGGAGTAAACACTAACCGGTATTAGCGCAACTGGTCTAACAGGCGCGGAGTCTAACGTGCCCCTGGTGTTCACCAGGGACCCCCGCAAGGAATTTTGGACTTTGCTGCACAGGGCACGCAGGTCGCGGTCCTATTAGCCAGTCACCAGTGTAGTGTAGAAAGGTCAGACGATTCTGGGTCACAGCAATCAGGAATATCAGGTACAGAGGGAAATCCAAAGGAATAGTCACCAAGCCGAAGTCACAGTACAGAATGGGTCAAACAGAAGAGTAGAATCGTCGCCAAGCCGGGGTCACAACAGGTAATCATGAAGCAGGATACTCAGGAGTATGGAGAATAAGGAAGCCAGGAACACTGGTGGTGAACCTGTTACTCTGGCACCCTAATGGCGCCAGAGACAGGTTTAAATAATGGTCATGATGCACTGATTGGCGGAGAGGAGGAGGCGGTGATTGGAGAAGGCAGCGGCGTCATGTTGCCTAGTAACGGAGCGAAGGGCAGGGCGCATGCGCCCGAAAATACAGAGGAAGCCGGAAGCTGCCGCCGGGAGGTCAGACGTCAGTTCCCCGTCTGACAGGAGATCAGCGGGGACGGCGTCTGACATTTTACATCTGCTAAAACAAATTACTTTGTGCTTTGGAAACACAATACAATCGCTTGGGCAATGCTTATTTGAAAACGATAAAATGACTTTAATAACCTTATCTGTTACATTTAACCTATTTACCTTATGTGTACTCTGCCTGCCATTTATAATATACTTTGATTGCATGTATATGTGAAGTTTCTACCTATTTCTCATCTATCTACCTTATACGTATTCTGCCTGCAATTTATGATATACTTTGCTTGCATATATATGTACAGTTTATATGTATTTCTATTAACTATTTAACTCTAATCTTGCATTCTATTTCTAAACCCTTGCCATAAGTGACTATTTCTTTCTTAATCTTTTATCATTTATTACATTTTTTTTACAAATATATATATATATATATATATATATATATATATATTCCTGCTATTTAAATAACTTTTACAAAGGCTGGCTTTTTATCACAAAGGCACGTTTCTCACACGTTCTCCCTTCCCCCTCCTCAGGCATGCTACTGTTTCCAGGACTGTATTATCCCTTAGGCCTGTCCACATGTTACACATACATGCGTCATGCTACCTTTCTATCTCACTCTCTTACATATTTTGCTATTTACTCATTCTTTCATATCTTTCTCTCTCTCGTTTAATCTTTATTTATCTCCCACTTAAACACATTTCTTGTTACACATTTACACACATTTACTATTTAAACACACACAAACATGTGCTTGCTATCTTTCTCTCTCTCTATTTTATTGAAACACATACTTTCTCTTTCTTTTACATTTAAACACACATGACACAAAGAGCAATGACTGATAAACACTCGTGTACACTTTCTGTCTTACAGCATAAGCACTAGTACATACATAAAATATAAAACAGAGAAAAGAAGTGCTACGCATAGTGAACCAGAAATAAAACCATCAATTTTTTAGACTCAAATAATGTAGCCTCGTACCAAGTGATAAAACAATAACAGCTTATCTGGTGAAAGCAATCCCTTCCGGATATCTTGAAAGATGAATCTTCTTAATTCCCACAAATGTGGTTCCCATAAGTTAAACGAACTAAAACTCAGGAAGGAATAATATCATGGTGCAGTGCATCTTAATAGACACTTTTATTACCAAAGTGCAAATGTACCATATTAATGCTTGATAAATAACATATCACAATCTAGCTGGAAATAAAAAAATATTCCTTTAATGCAAAATAGAAATCAATTGCCCGAATATTAGGTTAAAAAACTCAAGCTTCAAGATGTAAAACTCCTGGCCAGTATGATCCTATTCAGTATGGATGTCCAACAGAAAGCTCCCTACCTCGATGCGTTTCGTCCTAAATCCTTTATCAAGAGGTCCACATCACTGCAGCTTTTTGAAAGTTCAAGATTCAATCATAAAATCGATACAATTAACATCTCAAAGACCAGCGTCCGTTTAGTATACCTATCACACTTCCGCCCTTACTCTGCGTCACATCCGCTGATGTCACAACCGGTTCTCCAACGCTGGCGGTGAAAACATCAAAACAATCATATACATCATATAAAAAAGATCCATATTCAAATCTAACAATATACATATATAGAAATATAAAAATCTGTATACCTCAAGCCACTTGGCATTCATATTAAACAGATACTCCATTAACCCGGAGTCTAAACTCTATGCATATGGACGGTGCCATTTTAGCAGTAATAATATACAGTTAACATAGATAGGCAATCATGCAGTTAACATAGAAAGGAAATTCATCAATCTTAATAAACAGATAGTCCATTATACTCATAGTCCAAACTCTATGCATATGGACGGCCCCATTTTGGCAGTGATAATATACAGTCAACATAGATAGGCAATATTGGGAAATTGTACTCAAATAATTGTACTCTAAGGGCCTGATTCATTAAGGATTAAGTGAAGAGGATTCTTATTTCAGTCTTCAGTCTTATTTCAGTCTCCTGGATAAAACCATGTTACAATGGAAGGGGTGCAAATGAGTGTTTTCTGTTTTGCACATAAGTTAACACTGACTGCTTTTTAATGTAACACACAAATACTTGAAAGCTTATTTGTACACTGAAATTTAAAGTTGATATGTGTGTGCTACATGAAAAAACAGTCAGTATTTAACTAATGTGCAAAACAGAACACTCATTTGCACCCCTTCCATTGTAACATGGTTTTGGCCAGGAGACTGAAATAAGGATCCTCTTCATTTAAGATCCTTAATGAATCAGGCCCTAAAAACTCTAAAAATTTAAACTTTAATAAATAAACAGCTTAATGCTGTATATATGTCATTTAGATTACCTTTGTTTATATGTTAATGTATTCTGCAGATTTAAATTAATATATAAATAAATATATATATATATATATATATATATATAAATAAAAGGACTATGTTTGCTTGTTTGTTGGTAAATATCTTCAACACCCCTGCTCTAATTGAGATAAAACCAATGCGAAGTGGTCCGGTTGAATCCTGGAAAGCTTTAAAGGGGGTTAGGGTCCCACTCGGTCCTACCATTGGTGTACACTGGGTAGAATTTTAAACTGGAGAGCCTGTTCTAAGTCTTCCACTGGAGGGATTTGGATGAAAGCTTCACAGACTGGTAACATTGGATCCCAGAAGACAAAAGTGGGATTTGAGGTTCTGGTCAGACCTCCCATTAGTCTACGATGGCCAGAATTTGTAGTGGGGAGCCTGTTCTGGGCCTTCCACTGGATGGATTTGGTTTGCTTGTCTGTCCGGTTATGCATTCGGACACGCCTGCACAGATTGGGATAAAACCGATATGAGCTGGTCCAGTTGGATCATGGCCAGGTTTGAAGGGGGTCAGGGTACCGCTCGGACCTCCTTTTGGTGTACACTGGGCAGAACATTGACTCGAGGAGCCTGTTCTGAGCTTTCCACTGGATGGATTTGGATGACATTTAATACTAAAAGAAAAATGACACTGGGCAGCCACCTCATGGGTGTGTTGGAAGTGCTGCTAAGCTGCCTTTTATTTTTAAAATGTTGACAGTTACATCCAACTAATGATAACTTAATAACTTGAAGATATACACCTGGGCAACGCTGGGTACCTCAGCTAGTTATACTAATATATAGGGGGAGAGCCAAATAGTGCGCAAAGACAAATAAAATTAATGGTTGCTAAAGCCTTAAGTTCCTTTAAATTAATAGTATTTTACTTGTGAGGTTTTTTCCCCCCATTTTCTGTAGCCTTCTCCTCCCCTGTTTTCTCCAGTCCCGTCTCTCCACATTTTCTGTAGCCCCCTCTTCCACATTTTCTTCATTCCTCTCTCCCTCCGTTTTCTTTGTAGTACTGCAATTATCTTTTATTTTCTCTTGTTGTCCACTACTCATCTTCTAATCTTCTTTGCTTCTTGCTTCTTCTTCTTCTCTTCCTGGAACCTCGCGACTCATCGGCAGCATTGTGACGCTGTCAGGTTCCTCAAGGCAGCACCACCTTTTTTTACAGGTAAGGACAGCAGCATGTGTAAATAGCAGGTGGATGGTTTATCGTAGCGATCACACCGCCTAACTAATAAGGTCTTCTTCAGAGACATTGTTAGTGTGGGTATACGGTCACAGTGCCACCCCAGAGATCCTGGCACCCTAGCCAGTTATATAAAGCTACTTAATGGTGACACTGTTCACACATTCAGACACTACCTCACCTGCAGCAGTGTGGGTTAGAGATTAGATATTTTGAGACAGAGAAATAGGTTGGTGTACTTTTGCTATAGACTTTGTAAGTCTGTAGAAATATTTTATATTTGGTTCAGTAAAATACAGACAACCAATGTAGGGACTGACAGAGAGTTATAGCAGTTATATAAGATTTTTTGTTTGCAATGAAAAATAATCTAGCTACCGGATTCAAAATAGATTGTTGGGGTGAACGTCTGGTGAAGGAAAGGGAATTGCAATAGTTATTGTGGGAAATAGTTTTTGCAGTATTTTGTATGTGATATGTACTTATGTTTATTATACTTGTGTTACAGGATTTGGATGCAAACTGGGTGTGGGGAACAAAGTATGACACCTAGGCAGTGAGCTTGATGAGGTAGGGTTTAGTTTTGTGTTGTATACACATGTAGAGATATAAGTTGCCAGTTTCTATTGACTGGTAGGAATAATATTAGCTCAGTCTTTGAAATATTACGTTTGAGGTGGTGCGATGATATCCAATATGAAATAGCAGAGAGAAATTCAACATTACAAGGCATCACAGCTGGTGAGGGATCCGGACAGTATAGATAAATTTGGGTTTCACTAACATAGAGAGGACACTAAAATAAAGGATCTTTTTCAATAGAAGTGGGATAGATAGAGAAGAGTAGAGGGGCAAGGACTGTGTCTTGTGATACTCCAACTTATAGAGGAAGCAGTGAGAACATGGAGCCTAAGGAATAAACATTGAAGGAGATAAATAGGATGAGAAATAGCATAGGACATTGATCTGAAGACTCAGGTGATGTAGTGTTCTTATGAGAAGAGTGTGATCTTAAGTGTCAAATGCAGCAGAGATATCCAGGATAATTAGAACTGAGTAATGCCCTTTTGATTTAGCCGTTATCAAATCTTTGACCAGCTTAGTCAGTGAAATATGAATGAAAATCTGATTAAAAAGGATTCAATATGTTGTGTAAGGAAAGGAAATGTGGTCACAACTCGCAAGAACTTGGGCGGGATGGCATGGAAGATGAGAGATGTAAGGGTAATCTGTAAGAGAGTCAGAATTATTATTTTCAGAATATGAGCAATCATCACATGCTTGAATAATGATGGCAAGATATCAGCTGAGAGAGAGAGAGTTCACAGATACTAATTAAGCCAGGAAGGAGCACAAGAGACATCAATCAACTGATTTAGAGAGGATAAAGTGAAATGGACAGGTAGTAGAAAAAGAGGAGAACAAGAGAGCAACTACTTTCTTTTGTGGGATCAAATGAAGAGAAGGTGCAAGAGCATAGAGGAAAAAAATTGAGCAGGTTGCTGTTGCTGGAATTTTTCGTATGATGCCTAAAACACGGTGCCTGATTTAGAGTTAATAGTAAATATTCAGCCAAAAATTAGCAGCAATAATATGCCTGGACACATATTTTAAGATATGTGTAAGGCAAAATTGTATATATTGCAATGGGGTAAAACACCACACATTCAATGTGATATTATACAACCCGCAGATTAAAAATTAATGAAGTTTGTGTTGTAAATTGCATCTGAAGGTGTTTTGAAAATCACATCCATAGCCACCCTTTAATACATCCTGGCACTAGTGTTGCTGACAGTGATGAAGGTGATGATGATGTACAAGTTAATAGCGCCTCACCCCCTTACAGATTTATCCAAGACTAATTACTGTCAAAAGTAACGATGGCCATTCAAGCAAAGGGCTATACATCACCTTCATCTCACCTTCAATTAAAATTCATATTCTGAAATCCGCTGCTACATTAAAGGTTCATTACAAAAGCACTTTAAAGCATATTTTGTGAAATAACTAAGGTGAGTTTAGTGAGTGCTCAAACAAAGCTTCATCAGAAACTGTTAACAACATGAATAAACAAAAAAAATGGGAATAAAACAGTATCCTAAAGACCTATCTGAATTCTAAAATATATGACTTGGATCAGCAGCACAAATAAATGTATTTGGAACTTTAAATACAGTAGAGCATAAATCATCTAAGCCATGCTTGCCATTATGTGCCTGTTTGTTTCTTTTCAAAGTTTAATAATACAATTTTAGATTCAAGGACAAAAGTCATTGATTGATATACAGACCCCTGTTAATCAAAGCATTGAACTGCGTCAGAATTACATATTTCTCATTTAGTCTGCCTCCGAAATGAGGACATAAACACCTGTTCTAACAACAGGAGGTATTTGTTTATGATAGTTTTCCCACTGAGTTTTAATCAGTGTACAGCTGCTGAAGCCAGCAGAATCAACCATACGCAGTAATAATGTATGTTTGTATGTAAGGATGGATGGATAGATGTACATTTTCTCTCAAGAAAGAATTATGATGAGAATACGTAAATGAACAGTTTCCATAAATCTACATGTTGTTTTCTTATCTGCTGATTCTACTATTTTGCTGATACTTGCAAAAGTCATACTTCTAAGAAGTTCTGTTTTTCTAATAGAGATAGACTCCATTGAAATGAACATGAAAATGATGAACAGTAGTATTGTTATATGTGGTCTTATTCGCTATGCTGTATCATAGAAATAAGAATATCTGTCTGAAAATGCTTAAATTCAATGAAAATGGCAATTCAATTTTAGTGTAATTTTATTATTATTATTATTTGTATTATTATTAGTAGTAGTAGTAGTATTCGGTTTGGCAATACATTTATTTTTTATTGTACTTGTTTGATAGATATAAAGTACATTAATACAGTTGACCACAAAACCTAAAATCACTAACATACAGAAGGAAAGTTTAGACGCAGACCATGGAAATATGAAAAAGTAGTAAGCATTT
This sequence comes from Mixophyes fleayi, assembly GCF_038048845.1. NCBI lineage: Eukaryota > Metazoa > Chordata > Amphibia > Anura > Limnodynastidae > Mixophyes > Mixophyes fleayi. The sequence goes on from NC_134402.1 coordinate 52,793,073, forward strand.
TGGGCATGTTATACCAATAGCATTCCAATTATGGACCCTTTGACAATCTGAGGAATACATGTACGTAACTTGTAAATGGCATATTTACTAAACTGCGGGTTTGAAAAAATGGAAATGCCTCCTTTAGTAACCAATCAGATTCTAGCTGTCATTTTGTAGAATGTACTAAATAAATGATAATTAGACTGTGATTGGTTGCTATAGTCAAAATCAACACCTTTTCAAACCTGCAGTTTAGTAAATATACCTGATAGTATCCCTCCTCCAAGTAAGTTGAACGGCAAGATCCTTTCTGCATGTGAAGTGTGAGATAAATAAAGAAGACTAAATGGTTAACTGCAACTGGACTAGCAAACATAAGTTTATAAAACCAGGAATCATATTTTTATAGTTTGCAGGGTTTTTTTTTAACTTAATAAAAATAAAGTACTTAATCCAACAAATAGTGATTCAGAGTCAATATTGAGTTTTGGATTACACGGCATGGAGTTAAAGCTACTTTTACTAAATGGTAATGTTTTTCTGCCTTATACTATGTAGTCAAAATGAGCAAAATTAAATTTGTGCTCTTATAAATGGTTAATTTAATTCATTATCATAGGACTGCTGGTTCTACTATGTTAAACAGTGTTGCAATACTAGGCAAAAAAAGTGAACCCGCTGTGCCACTAACAGTTGGCCATGGCTCACACCTTGAGTTTAATTAGTATCCGGTCTTTGCCAGAGCTATTGATTCCAGCCTGTGCAGACGTTAGCAGGCGTCAACCAGATGTGCGGCCAAAGGTCCTGAGCCTCCAGCATAGTAGAACAGAGAAGAGGTTTTAGATGCATGTTACATTCACTCGGCCAAATAGGTTTTGAAAAGCACCTCTGTGACAAATTACACTACACTACAGGGTTTAAAATCTCCAAACATTGCATTTTTATATTTACACATTGCTGCCTTGCAGACTAACCTTGTGGAGATGTATGATAGTTGTGGACACTGCTGTTTAGTAAGTGGACCCCATAGTGTCAAATATTTACGCTTTTTACACTTTGATATACAGTGAAAGTGGATTCAATGATATGGCAGTCTGTTGAACTGTGCACGGTATTTTCATGTAACTGACAATAATCAATAACTTAGCTGAATAAAACATTCACAAAGTATATTTCTGTGATCTCTCATTTTTTAACACTATTAAAATGATTACACCTAAAGCTGGCTACAAGTTTTTTTTATAAGACAAAGAAATTAGTTTCTCTAATGGAACACACACAAAAACAATTACATCCAAAATATATAAGATACATAAATGATTTTATAACACTCAGAAATTGTAGTTAAAAGGAAATTATAATACAGAATTTAACCCAATCTGCTTTGTACTATAGTTAATCTATAAATCTATACTAATGATTTTCATTATATACTATATAGAAAAAAAAATTAACACTGTTCACAGAATATTACAGACATGATGTTCCAACATGGCAATGTTTATTAACCCAATACTTGTTTATTTTAATATCCTAAGTGTTTCCTAAGTATGCAGTATGTAATGATTAGGTGCAGGAGATTGCCATCTGTCTTTCCTCAGCAATCCTGTCCCGTTGCCTACCAATGGGATGCTTCCTTTTTCCTGGTGGCCACACACTGTGCATGCATGTGCAGATTGAATAGTTTAGCTTACCTGTGTACCACTCTGCAGTTGTCTACCTCAACGACATCCTGATTTTCGTCCAGGAGGTAATCTCTCACCGAGAACATGTCAAGGTAGTCCTCTCCCTTCTTCAAGAAATTAGCCTATATTTTATATTGGAGAAATGTCTGTTTGAACTCCCTCAGGTACTCTTCTGTAGGTATTTGGTTTCCGGCATAGGCCTCCAGATGGACCCTTAGAAAGTGGAGGCTATTATTGACTGGCTCCAACTATCTTGGCTAAAGGCTGCCCAGTGCTTCATCAGTTTCTGTAACTACAACCAACAATTTAGTAAAGGCTTTTCCTCCCTAATTGCGCCCATTACTTCTCATACCCGTAAAGGAGGGCAAGTCAAGACCTGGCCCCAGGAAGCGGTTCTGGACTTTAAGGTCTCAAAGAGGCATTTTCTGAAGCACCCATCTTGAGGCAACTTGACCAGCATCAACCATTCTTCCTTGAGGTGGATGCCTCCTCTGTTGATATGGGCACGGTCCTCTCTGGGAAAAGTCCCTCTGGCACTTTCACTCTTTGAACAAGAAAAAACAGAAGTATATATAAGGGCACTCTGGGGTATTCAATCATATTTAATATCATGTATTTTATTGGTATATATTAAAAAAGAAAATTTTAATCATTGGATCCACATTAGGTCGCGAAATATTAAAAGCAAGGGTAGTGATATGCGGTGATTAACTTAGTGTGATGATTTAAAATGCAGATAATTTTATTTTTCTATCTTTTCTCTTTATAATTTTCACTCTGTGTCGGTTCCTTTCCAGGAAATTTTCGCCCAATGAAGTCAACTACAGTATCGGGGATAAAGAACTTATGGTCATCAAGATTGCTTTACAGAAGTGATGGTATCTTCTGGAGGGTGCTCTCCATCCTATTGCCGTGTTCACAGGCCACAAAAACCTCACTTACCTACAGTCTGCTCAATGTTTAAATCCTCAACAAGCATGTTGGTCACTTTTTTTTCCAAATTATAATTAATCCTGACTTTTCGTTCCGGCACCAAGAATTACAGGGCCAATGCCCTTTCCAGGTCTTTTGACCCCTCTGATACTTTTTCTTCTGAGCCTGAACCATTTATTAAACTGCTTAAAATCCTGGCTCTTACCAAGTCCTCTGTCGGACAATCCTTTGTGGATGTCCACATTTGCAAAAAACTGTTGACATGGGCCCATGACTCCAAACTTTCCGGTCATGCCAGTGTCAAGAAGATTATTGCTCTCCTGTATTGTAGTTACTGGTGGTCTTCTTTAAGTGCTAATGTCCACAAATATGTCGCGGCCTGAAGGGTATGTGCTAGACACAAGACTGCTAAGGGATCTCCTGCCGGTCTCTTAATTCCGCTTTCCATTGCAGACTCTCCTTGGACCACCATTAGCATGGACTTCATTACCGACCTTCCCAACAGTTGTGGTTATAACTCTATTTGGGTTGTGGTCGATTACTTCTCCAAATGGGCCCTCTTCATCTCTCTTTAGAAGTTACCTTTTGCCGTGGAACTGGCCCTTATTTTAATTGAGAATATCTTTTACATCCCCGGTTGCCTTCTGGAAATCATCTCCGATAATGAGGAACAATTAATTTCCAAGTTCGGGAGGTGTTTCTGTAATGATCTTTGGATCAAGTTAAAATTCTTCTTGGTATTCCTTCCCCAGACCAATGGTCAAACTGAGCAGTCAACTAGGATTTGGAGACCTTTCTGTTAATATTCAGAGCACTAAAACTCCTGGAGCAATCAACTCCCCTGGATGGAGATCTAACATAATAACCATCAACATCAGTCTATGGGAGTCTCCCCTTTCTTTATTATCTTTGGTAGATACCCTGTGCTACCCACCTTCACTGAGGTGCCTAATTTCTCTGTACTGGCTGTTCAAGACATGGTCCGTGATTTCTACTAGATATGGTCCCAAGTACGAACCAAGCTCCAGCAGTCTTCTGAGCGGCACAAGCACTTTGCAAATCACCACCACAAAAATGTTTCAGTTCTTCATGTGGGTGACAAGGTGTGGTTATCCACACGAAACCTTACACACAATGTGCCAACTATGCAATTTGCACCAAAATATATTGGTCCTTTCTGCATATACCATTTAATCAATACATTTACTTACAGGCTCTGATTGCCTCCCTTTCGTAGAGTACATAATTATTTTCATATCTCCTTATTGAAACCTCTTGCTCTAAACAGGTTTTCCAACAACGCTCCTCCACCTACTCCTATTAAGTCTGTTCTGGGTGACGAATATGAAGTGAAATGTGTCCTGGGATCCCGAACCATTTAAAGCAAATTTCAGTTCCTGGTCCACTGGAAGGGGTACGGTCCTGAAGAGAGATCCTGGGCCGCCAAGGAGGATCATTATGCTCCTCCCCTTCTGACTAGTTTTATAAGAAATCAAGCTTCTAATATTTCCTCTTCTGATAAAAGGGAGGGGGGGTGGTACTGTAAGACACCATCTCCACACTGACATTAGATACAGGAGACAGCTGGATGTCTTTCCTTGGCAATAGCATCCCGATGCCTAGTTACGGGACACTTCCTTATTCCTGGTGGCCATGCACTGCATATGCATACTCAGATTGAATTGCAATCCATTGCTAAGCAAGGGGACACTTGCTCAGCTTACCTGTTGGCGGTCAGCAGTGTCTGACCGTCTAAATAATGTTGCCCAATTAGGGTTCACCTTCTTACATAAATAGGTGTCTCTGGCACCACTAGGGTATCAGGGTATTGGTTCACCACCTGCTCCAGCATTCCCTTTATTACCTGACCCTGATATGTATTTGGTTTGACTGGGTTTGCTCCTTTGACTTCTCTTCTGGAATTTGATTTGGTGCCTTATTACCTGTTCTGGTTTCAACTCCTGGCTTGCTCTGACTATCCTTTGAATCTCCCCTGTGTACTTACTGCCTGGCTGGTTTGGGCCTGGATTTGTTTGACTATGCCTGTCTACTCCTGTCACTATGCCGATGACTGTCTCGGAGAACAGCGACCTGCACACCCACTTGCAGCAAAGGTCAAACGCCCTTGCGGGGTTTCCTGGTGAATACTGGGGGTGCTGTAGACTCTGCGCCTCTCTTACTAGTTGTGCAAATACCAGCTATTGACCACTTTGTTTGTTATGTGACAACATCTTTTGGCAGAGGAATGTGGAGCTAAAAATCTTTAAACACTGTCTTCCACTACACTTCAAAAGCATATGCTACTCAAAAGATCTCAACTTAAATAACACCAAATTTAATCAATTGTCAGACTTCTTTGAGCATGACATTAGGGTGCACTGGCGATATTACGACCTCCCAGAAGGTACCCTGCAACTTGCCAAGATCAGCAAATTTGAATTGGTTCTTAGATAAGAAAGACTGGCTGAATTCAAAGGCAAGAATTTGGAAGAGATTAACATTGATCCAAACGCTAGACTTGAAATATCCTATCCGATATGTGGATTTGATTTTTACCTTTGAAATTGGTCATTTATATATTTTTCTTTAGAAATAGTTCAGTTGCATAGTGACTAGTCTGAGGAGGAGAAATCTGCCAGAGAGACAAGCATGCCATTTTTTTGTCTACACTTGTCTTTCACAAGGGAGATGATGTAATAATCTGGCAATACGGGACCAAAACACAAGAAAGGCTTCAAAAGGTTAATGTAGCACAATATATTGTTGCTTACAGTTATTTGCTTTCTCTGTGTTTCTCAGATTGATTGCTAATTAACCATTCTGCTTTATTTAAGGTTGTAAAGAAGTGAAGAAGAAATCTGGGGCAAAGAGGGGCTCAAAGTTGTGGAGAAGCTTTCCTGCAACTCTAAGGAATTGTTCACTTTTGGGGAGCCAATGCCATATTGAGGAGTGTCCCTGCAAACAGAAACTTGATCACCAGTAACTTTATAATTTCTGTGTTTTATTCCTTTTCATTTTAAAAGAAACTGTTGAATTACATATTTGCATATAATTTTGTTAATTGATTTATCTTAAGCATTGTGGACTTATTTTCAACATAAAAGTATACTTAGTAAGTTCAGGTCTCTGTGTTCTTACAAATTCATGTGTCAGACTTAGTTAGGTATTAAACTGCTGCATAGCTAAAACAGAGGAGATCATTTGGTAGACTAGTTTAAAGGGAGAAATGAAGGCTTCCTAAGTAAGAGTGGCAGATCATCACAAAAAAAAATGTGGTGGGTGCCTAACTGGTAAGTGTGGCATAGATAGGGGAAGATTTAATCATTTTAGACAGACCACATGGCTGTTTATTAATCCTTTGTTGCACACATGTCCTACAGGCTCAGGTGAGTGCTGGATCATGACAGTAATAAACGCAATTTTTATTCCCTATAACACTTGTGTCCTTATTATGTCCCTTTTGTTTGTGTTAGATGGGCAGTGGTCAACATACTCCTGCTTCCGAAGAGAGAGAATCTGAAGACTGTAGGCATTGAAAACGTCAAGAGTATATGTATAATTATCCCCTACCTTACCATGTGACCAGGGGTTTCAACATTATTAAATATAAAAAATATTGTACAGAGTGGCAGAGTGTATTTATGCCCATATTCAAATGGAAATGTATCTTGAGATCCACTTGGATTTGAATACACTCAAGTTTTGTGTGGGTTGCATTCAAAGATTAATCAGACCCCACACGTGGAGACAGGGGTACAATTTGAAACCTTTGTTTTGAACACCAGAACAAACTCCCCAACACTTGTTCCCTAGACCATTAAAGTGTATGGTAATCTGCAATGCACATAATAAACATCATTGTGAAATGTAGACTTGTGTAGATTAAATATTAGAATAATTGAATCGAAACAGTACAATTGAAGCAATTGTAGCTATTTTATTCTGTCTTTTGCCACCTCATTAAGCTGATCCTAAGATGCAGAGACATACTTCAATCTCATGCTGTTTGCTTCAGTTCAATCCAATGTACAAAATCCTTTTTTTAGGTATGGGAATGACTGGATGTGGCTCATGCTGCCTCTTATGTAATGAAATGTGGAAATATAACTTAATGTTTAATGCAGTGTGCGGTACATTGCTGTACTGATCAAACATTGCTTTTTTAATTATGACTTTAATCTTTGTTTCAAATTAAAAACTAAAGTAAGTTTAACAATACAGATGCTGTTCATTTATTTCCTAATTTGCTTAATTATGTTCCATCCCAGCTTCCAATGCTTGTGATCACAATATATATCATTGAAATACAATACATAGTTGGGAAACCAATTAATATAATTTCTTGAGAGATACATGCTATATAAAAACATTCTTTTTCAAATGCAGCTTTTCCAAAAATAAAGCCCCTTAACTCATAAATTTGCTTCTAGCCAGGGTTCTTCAAAGAGGTCTAGAGGTCCAGTAATACAAACTTTGAGTTCTGCTTTTGCTGTGCCATTTTGTGGACTACCGTTCCATTTTAATTTCCACAAAATGCAAATTTACAAATATTTTCTATTAATAAAGATGAAGCTATATATAGGTCTGGACATAGGGAGGTTGGTGTGGAAGAACTGTACTTTAGCTAAAGCAGTGCTTGAATTATTTTTTTTAATTAATTACATATTGTTCACATGTTATTATAAAATGGCTTAATTTATAAAGTTAGGAATCTGGCAATGATTCAGATCTAGCGGTGATTGGGAGATTTATGAAGATGAGAGTTGAGGGAGCTGGGATGTAGGAGAGTGCTGTAGAAATGGCTTAAGGGACAATAAATGTAAATCCAAGCACACACACATATATATATATATATATATATATATATATATATATATATATATATATATATATATATATGTGTGTGTGTGTTTATTTATTTATATTTGTATATAATATTGCATATAAAGTTTATAAGTCTTTAGTGATATGGAGATCTAATCAGTCTAAGTTTGAGACAATGGTGGTAACGTAAGATGCACTCCTTATGTTGTGGGGGTCACATAATAAAGCATGGGGCATCATTTAAAAAGTCCCCAGCCTGGTGGTTCCTTGGTTCGCTAAGTACTCTTGGGAGCATATTTACTCAACGAGTGTGTATGACATAATGACCCTCTCTGGTTCCAGATTAGAGGGCTAGAAGCATGGAGCTTGAAAGCCATTAATCATTATCTATTTGGAGGATGGGAAATAGCACAAAAATGCTAAAACAAACCCGTAACAATGAAAATTACAGAAAAAGTGCTCTACATTGCTGATGTTAATCTTGTGTCTTATTACAGTTGCATTACCCCTGAACGTCTATAGATCCTGATGTGTCACTGGAGATCCATACCCTGGAGATAAAAACAGGTAAATACTATATATCCACCAACCTGTTTTTGCAGAAAATCTGTTTACTTTTAATTTTAAGTATGTTTCTAAAACTCTGCTAAGTAAATGGGAAAGACGTGTCTTAATGGTAATAATATTTCTCCACTTAACTTATGTTTACTCGCCAACACCGAGATTCTGATGCCTGTATTTATAAATTCTAAGCAATTTAGTGTTGCACCCTACACTATCTATATTTGATTAAACACATTGTGTATATATATATATATATATATATATATATATATATATATATATACATACATATTTTATCTATATATATATATATATATATATATATATATAGATAAATAGATATAATTCTACTATGGTTTGACTTTACAAAAATATGTTATAAGAAATAAAGCCAAATTTTACCAAATGCATGTCTATTCAGTTGGATTGGAATTTATTTGAGTTTAATTTCATTATAATTCATGTAGTATTAGCTGTCATGAGTATCACTATTTTTTGTTTCTATAGGTAAGTATGACATTGCTTTGAGCTATATATAATGTAGGTATATTAACACATTCAATTGAATTAGAAGCCAGTTGCGTTTAATTGAATTTTAATTTGCAAAACAAAAGCGATCATGAATATCACTATTTTTTTCAATTAGAGTAGTTAAAATTCATTGGTTCAATGAATTTAGATATCAAGATATATCATATTACATGAAGAAAGATTAATTATTATCTTTTTAGTAACAATTGAGATAAGCAGATTTTCCAATATAATATTCTTTTATTTAATAGAAGTTAAGATACAGGCCAAAATCTAAGCAAAGCAGCATGCTTAGGGTCTTGATGAAAATTGACAATGCATCTTAGCTAGGACATTCTTTAATAGAAAATGTTACCTACCATTGCCAATGCCAGACCCTCCCAACTTACATCAATTACCTAAAATTCAAGTTCATTAGTTCATTCATATAGGCTTTGCATTTGGTAATATAGGTTTCTGCTAATTATAACTTCCACATTTTATAATTCAATATATTGTTATTTAGGATTAGTGTTTAATTTGGAGTTTGGTAAGTAGCACTGAATTTATATTATACTTTATGTATGGTAAATGAATTATATTTGAACTTCTAGAGAAAAGAGAACTGCATAATAGTTGGATGATCATATGTCAGGCGCTGTCCCCGCACCCACCATTGGTGCTAGGCATGGACGCCTTCCTTTGCCGGCAGATAGTCCTATTGCTAGGCAGCGGGACGCCGTCCTCTTCCTCAAGGGTCTTTCTTTGCCGTGCGCCTGTGTGTCTGCTCACGCTCTGTTTCCAAGCAATGGGACAATTCTCTGCACTTACTGTGGGCGGTCAGCTGTTCGGGCCGCTGGTTCCACTGCCAACAATCAGGGAATGGGCTCCACTAATTAAACCTGCCCCTCACACAAGGTAGGCACCAGAGTATTTAGGTCTTCCTATGCTCTAGCTTTCCATCCTGTTTACCTGCTCTTTGACTGACCTTCTGACCTACCCAGATATCCCTGGTTCTGCTTCTGGATCTCCCTTTGGCCTGATTGCTCCCCGCTGTATCTGACCTTTGGCTTCCTGACTCTGATTTGCCTTTCCCTTTGACACTACGTTTGCCAGAACGGTTCGACCTCTGTCTGCACGACCACGTCTGTTCACCATCCACTTCGCTGATAGCTAACTTGGAGGGCCGCGACCTGCACATCCCTTGCAGCAAACTCCAAACTCCTTTGATGGGGTCCCTGGTGAAGACCGGGGGTGTGTTTAGACTCCGCGTCTCCTATCTTAGCAGCGGATATATGAGCAAGTGTCCCTCAGTCCCTGTGTCTCGTGACATCATATCTGTAATCCCAGAAAGAGACATTAGAGATGTGTGCTGACCCCCAAGTTTTGAAATTGGGTGTGATTTTGCCAAAATTTTGTGAAAGGGTTTGGCTTTGGTTTTTAGATTTTGATTTAATTAAAAATTGTGAAAAACAGGTAAAATAATGTCATTTTGAGCTGTTTTTGCTCCTATATTACTATTTATCAAATTGCATCCCGCTATTTACACAGTATTTCAAGACTCGGAATACTATACAAATTGCACAAACACATCTCTTTTTCAACTTTATGGGCTGGTGTGCATGATAAATTTAAGTGTATCTGTCAGAGCTGCCTGGTAAAGCAGATAAATGGATAAATAATATGATCTTAACAAAAAAAAGCTTCTCCCCCACAAACAGCACAAGGATTGGTTATGTAATTATGTTTTTGCTTTTTTTTTTCAACACAGTAAGTTTTCAGGAGAAAGCACCCACAAAGATATGTTTGCTAGAGACAAATCTGCGGCTCCTTAGCATGTAAAGTGCATGAACACCTCTAACCGCAGTGAGGTGCAAAGAGGGAGATCCGTCTCAGTGCAAACTGAGATGGAATCTTGGCTAAAAGTGTTTTTTGCACAGATCAGTTGGACTTGCGTCTGACTCACATCAGGCCCATAGTAGGTATATAACTTGAATACATATTAACAAAACATAAAGGGCCTGAGTCATTAAGGAGAGCAAAGCATAAAAAGGAGTATCATTTACACTTGGGCAAAACCATTTTGCATTGGAGGGGGAGGTAAATTTAAAATGTGGGGACAGATTTATAGTTGGGGTAGGGCATGTCCTAGATCAACATTAAATTCAGTGTAATAATAAAGTTATCAAGTATTTGTGTGTTAGATGAAAAAACAGCCAGTATTTAACTTGTGCAAAATAATAAACTAATTTGCACCCTTGCATTGAAACATGGTTTGTCCCAGAGAACATTTACTCCTTTTTTGCCTTATTGACTCAGGCCCAAAATGTATACTATTTCTAAGATAGTCTTTGTTGTACTGTCAAATAGATTTGATTAATAAGATTGCATAAGTGTTACATTTGTTGAACCACAGCTTTTTATTAATTAATAGAATGAGGTGCATCCTGATTGGCAAGTTCCTGGAGAGCATTTAAAGACTACCTTATAGGAGAGAGCAGCAGGGGAAATAATGTCAGTACATACAGATTAGGCACTTCTGTCATGATTCTAGAGATTGTCTATCATCTTGACACTTCACCCCATTAGAAAGGCTTTGCCTCAACAACCACTTAGTGAAGGGGCTCACTTTAACTCTATAAAATGCAATGCTAGTCTTATCGAGTGGGGATAACGAATGGCATGAACTGAAAAATGAATTGGAGTATTATATTGAAAAGATTGGGATGACTTTTTGGAAGGGGTAGCAAAATCCGTAATAAGGGACTGATTCATCAAGGTACACATTCTAAGTGCAACCCGCTTTCAGTATTATGCGTACATATTTAGACTTTGCGCACTTTCAAATTTATCAAGGCACGTAACTCAAGGAATTCAGCAGCAAAGCCATTTAGGCAGCGTGACAACTAGTGGAGCATACCACTGTGTCTCACTGAGGAAATGTTCTGCTACCGACTACACGGCACACGTACATTTGAATACGCTAGGCATTTGGATTGCCTGCTTGTTATAAATAGAATGCTAACCTTGCAGGGGAGCTCTTAGAAGCTGATTTTGCATCATCTATCAGGGTTTTGGTTTTGGTTTTATTTGAATCCCACAATGTATTACAGATGAAAGACCCTTGATGTAGGTGACCAATAATGATGGATGTTTACACTTGTGTCTGTATTTTATTTACATGTTTCTTTGGGACAATACAGGCCCCAGCATGGGCTTACAGCCATGGTGTATGCTTGTGCTTGTAGTACTACACGTGTCAGCATACTCAGATGCTTAAAGGCAGCCTGGCCATCCTGGGACCTGTAGTGCACCAGGGACAAAATATTTTGATGCATTATACTATTAATTTTACTCCACATACACCGCCCAGGCACAGGGGAGGGTATTCCTAGGGGGAATTGGGTTGGAGGGCTACATCTTTCTAGGGAATGGAGCCCAGTGCAGACTACTCTAGGGTCGTTTACCATTATGATATGGGGACCCCATGCAGCTGAATTCCCTGATACAGTACCACCAGTTCAGGCAGGCAAAGCCTAGTGCTGGTAATAGTGAACTCAGTGTGAACCCACATTATTCTTAGCTCCTGTTTAGGCTGACAGCACAACAGTTGGTTAAGATGTTTTGGGGGCCATCTTTTTTTCATATACATTGTCTGTAAGTATGTAATGGTTTATGGCAATATTGTGACTGTGTTCCATATGATGATATTTGCATAATGGCTTTGTAACCATAATAATGTATGTGAACAGTAAATGATTGCCTCATTCAATACAGTAATAGATATCATATTTGTTTTAGCTCTGTTTCCCTCATAACAAACTTCATTATGTCTAAAAACATCTGGGAATCCAGTAAAAAGGGACAAATATATGTTAGATATGAGTTTATGTTCAAAATGTCCCTTCATTATGGTACAAATGTACACAAATAAACATTTTAAATTATTTTAAAATAAGACACACACCCACCAATATATGGAACTATTATTTTTAAATATCTAAACAAATGTAAAAAAATACAAATAAATCAAGGGCAATAAAATTTTTCGCCCAGCTCAACACATTTTCCTTTTTTATTTTAACAATATTTTTATTAAATAGTGTAGGAATGGGGAATTGACAGTTGGATGAAGGGGACTGGAAATATGGCTGTCTTCTTGAGTTGTACAAAAAGGAGGAAAAATAGATTAGCAAGCTTAGGTCATTTTGGCAACATATAGTACATATATGGATCTACTTGTATACACATTTGCTGTACTCAGCCAAGGCACATGCAGATATGTATTTGTGGAGTCGCTAGGAGGGAGGGAGGGGGGGTGGAATGACAACAAACATTTATTAAGCTCTTCATGTCAGACACCTGTGAAATGGCAAATGTTGCCTAGGTCTAAGGTGATTCATACACAGGCAATCACAGGAGAATGCACCTGCATGCCCTATATAAGAGCTGGTGAGACAATCATTCAGCCCTGCCATTTTGTACGATTATCACATCTTATAAGGTGCAACATTTTGGGGACTAAATCAGAAGTTTATATTTGTGAGTTCAATGACTTATATCAGACACTTACTGGGTATTGTTACAAATGACTGTATTTTTACTTCTTTTTAGACAAAAACATGTCTGACCATGAAAAACTAGGCCCTATTCAGGCCTCAGGCTCCTCAGCTTCAGCCTCGAAGTGGAGGCAGTCCAATTTCACCTCACAAAAGGTGGAGGTTTTGGTCCAACTTGTAGTGGAGATGTTGCATTCCACAACCTGGCAGCTCTTCGCCCCAGCTAAATCATGTGTTTGGGATGATATAACAATAAAGGTAATGCCATAGCTCCAATTTGCTGCACGGTGAGGTCAAAAACGGTAATGTATTCATTGTAACCCACTAATTCAAATATTGCTACCTGCACCCTAGTACAGGTCAGGTTATTATTCTAAATACTTCAAAGATTTACCGGTATATAAGCTAGCCATGTTTTTTGGTTTTGGAAAGGCTCATTGTTCAAATTTTTATTTTCGATACTTGTGCATGGCCCTTTTTAATGTTTGCTAAAAAGCCCTAGGTCAAACACATTTTTTATAATATGTGCACCAAATCAAAGAAAATATTAGTGCTTTGCTTAATTTGAAACATTATTATCTTTTCTAATTTCACACAGCTGGCAAAATTTAAAGTATTGGCTAAAAGACAATTTTAGGGACATCCGCAAACATGCTCAGACTACAGACGTGGTCCCCCAGCTCAATTAGACCTCAATCCCCTGGTCTGCATTGGTCTGCATTGATGAGCAGATGGTGCAAGGGGTGGGCTGGATTTATACTGCATGCAACCCACTTCTAGCCCCCAAAGGTACAAGAAAAATACATGTTATTGCTTGACCAAGATACCCCCCCTACCCCCAATATTAACTGGCTTACTGGTAAATTTGCAATACTCTTAACAATCCTTGCTACTTATCCTGCAACTTATTCATCCTAGTGTACAATCACACCACATTGTTTAAGAGGAATATTTACTGTCCAAATAGTATATCAAGTTCCAAAGGATGCATAGTTAACAGTCCACCCATCCTATTTGCTAATTGATACAGTGATTTTTTTTTTTTGGACCCCAAAATTGGAGGAAATATTTCACAATTGATACACAGCAAACTGAGGTGGAAACAATTGACATTAATTAAGATAACGCAAATAATTGTATGTTTGTGAATAACCAATAAATTTGTCTTTTGTTTTCTTTAACAGGTAAGGAGGGTGATGAGGACATTGAGGAGGAACTCCTAAAGGAGGCCTATGATGCAGAGGGGGAAGCAGAGGTCAATCTGCAGAAGGCACTCCTTCAATTCTACCACGACCTTCACCAACTTCAAAACACTACCCAGGACCACTACCCTTACCCGTATTGAGCAAAAGTTGGACTTTTTCCTCACCACAATGAATGCTACTTTCAAAAACATCCGGAATATGCTTTCCAGTCTCACTGAGTTTGTTTCCCAAAATGTAACTTCCAAACTTTATAGCCAAATGTGACATGTTTCTTCTCCTTCCCCATCAGCACAGTACCTCACTCCTATGCATCATCCTAACTTACCAACACAATACCCTCTGCCACAACATCAAGCACCATTTTCCCCTAGTTATAATCCCCATTTTTGCAATGCCGTCCCATTACCCTCTCCAACCCAAATGCATTCTTTTGCCCAAACATATATTTGCAACAACATAATTTAGCACTACCAGACTCTTATTTTCAAACCATATCAGCACAGCCCCCTCTTCTTCCACCAAGCTACATCTTCTAATCACCTAGCCTCTGCTTGCTTCCCCATAGCCACATCTGCTTACCCCCCAGCCACTTCTGTCTACCTCCCAGCCTTTTCTGACTACCCTACAGACTCTTCTGGCCACCCCCAGCCCCCTTTTCCTACCCCTAGTCACATCTTTCTCCCAAGCCCCCTTTGCCACACTCCAGCTACTTTGGCACACCCCCAAGCACTTTAGCACACCCCAGCCACTTTAGCACCCCCCAACCACTTCAACACCCACCCAGTCACTTTACCACCAACATTGTCTCTAACACCATCACTCTTTGCTGCCCTAATAACCTCTGCTTCATCTAAACTGTTTCCTTTCACATCACAGGTAACCAGAAGTCAAGTCCAAAAACCTACAACCACACATCCAAGGGCCAAGCGACGTCGAAAATTAATATTTTTTTTGTGAATTTGTTTTTGGATCACGTGTGATTTTTGATGTTTGGTTAATACACCTGTTTGAGAATGCACTAAACCAAGGCACTGTTTTTTATCGAATAGACTTTAAAAGTGATATTTATACAAGCTTGTAACAATTGCTTACATTAAAATTAGGTATATAGCACATATTGTTTACAGAAGGATGCCTCCACTGTTTCAGGAGGGCTTGGGTCAGTGTCTTTCACCTCCTCGCCAGCAACCATGGCCTCTTCCACCCATGGAGTCCCACTCCTAATGGCAACATTATGGAACATCACACACAGAGCAATGATGCCACATACTGTCCTTGGCGCATAAATAAGAGTGCCACCAGACCAGTAGAGGCATTTAAACCTTGCCTTTAATAGGCCAAATATCTTCTTAACAACCAATCTAGTGGCCCTATGCGCCGAGTTGTACGCAACTTCCTGCTCTGTATGTGGGTTCAAAATAGGAGTGAGGAGCCAACAAGAGAATGGGTATTCGTTATCTACTATGAAGGGTGACAAGAATAGCAAAGAGAAAGAAATTAGTTCTGACCTACAAAACACGCCAAAAATGCTTATGGAATATGCTGCTATCTTAATATGATGGAACAGTTATTGACCAAAATCAGAAATTTGTGTCTAGGTGGCTAATTTTTTATGGCAAGCAAAGAATACAAAAATTACTCATTTGCATCTTGGCTTAACATGACATTGGAGAGGTAACTAACTTTGAAATGTGTGTCCATATTTTTATTTGGGTTTGTGCATGTCCAAGATCATCTAGATTTGTTAGTTGTGCAACATAAAACGCTGCCATTATTTCCGCCACTTTCAAAGAAAACCACAAAAAATGCACAATATTGCAGAGTGCTCAGATTTTGCAACAGAGGGCGGCCTACCATTTATGACTACAGTGTATCGGAAGGTCTGAATTACAACAATAGGTTAATTATAGATAATGAATAAATAAAAGTTCCTAAAGACAAAGGAGTCATGCTTCAATCCCAAGAGGCTGATACGTGGCCTGAAGACACGCTCCTTGGACCAGCGACGGTGGACCAGTTACTGGTCTCGCAGGGGTTGACACCTGTTGCGTTCCTCTTCCAGCACCTCCTTCATGTCCTTGAGTGGCTATATGTAATAAAGTTGAATTAATGATGCAAATAAATTAATTATCTTGTGCCGTGCAACCCTTGTGGTCTGCATGTACATTAATGAAAACATTCTTACACCTACAAGTGACTTAGCCAGACTCATTACATATCTTGGGAAAAAGAAAAAAAAAGTACCTAAAATACATTTTTTTTTACATTAGTTAAAAGAAACAAAAAACAATTTGTATATATGTTAATACATTGGTACATATTAGTAGAATACATAGGCTAGCCTTGGATAAATGTACACCAAAAACACAAAGCAAAAAAACACACCCAAGCAGGTGATAAATTATTCAACAGGCACATACCATTTTACAACAGAGAAACATTGATAATGTGGCACATTGCTACAGTATAAATGTATGAACACACATTTTATTACAATTACAATTGAAACCATTCACATTAGTATGCAGTGCAGCAAGGACATAAACTAGAACGCAAGGTGGCGCACTCTTTCCATCTGAAGCTCTGGGAATTTCTGTGTAAACGCCTTCATTGCACATTCCTTACAGGTGTCCATCCCTTTCAGACACCCTTCTGGGCATGCGCATAGTGATTTTGCGTACGATACACTCAGAATCTGCAGATACGTGCCTTGAAAAATCAGGCCCTAAATGTGTGAATCAAAGAAAACTCTTACAAACTACTCTTAACATGGTACAGTTATGGTCAAAAGTTTTGAGAATGACACAAATATTGGTTCTCAAAAGCTTGCTGCTTCAGTGTTTTTAGAGCTTTTTTTCAGATGTTGCTATGGTGTACTGAAGTAAAATTACAAATATATAAGTGTCAAAGGCTTTTATTGACAATTACATTAAGTTTATGCAAAAAAAGTCAATATTTGCAGTGTTGTCCCTTCTTTTTGAAGACCTCTGCAATTCTCCCTGGCATGTTGTCAATCATCTTCTGGGCCACATACCAACTGATGGCCGCCCATTCTTGCCTAATCTGTGCTTGGAGTTTGTTAGAATTTGTGGGTTTTTGTTTGATCACCCACCTCTTGAGCATTGATCACAAGTTCTCAATGGGATTAAAGTCTGTGGAGTTTCCTGGTTATGGACCCAATATTTCAATGTTTTGATCCCCAAGCCACTTAGTTATCACTATTGCATTATGACAAGGTGCTCCATCATGTTGGAAAAGCATTGTTCGTCACCAAACTGTTCTTGGATGGTTGGGAGAAGTTGCTCTTGGAGGATGTTTTGCTACCATTCTTTATTCATGGCTGTGTTCTTAGGCAAAATTGTTAGTGATCCCAATCCCTTGGCTGAGAAGCAACCCCACTCATGAATGGTCTCAGGATGCTTTACTGTTGGCCTGACACAGGACTGATGGTAATGCTCACCTTTCTTTTTCCGGACAAGTGTTTTTCCAGATGCCCCAAACAATCTGAAGGGGGATTCATCAGAGAAAATTACTTTACACCAGTCCTCAGTAGACCAATCACTGTACCTTTTGCAGAATATCAGTCTGCCCCTGATGTTTTTCCTGGAGAGAAGTGGATTCTTTGTTGGCCTTCTTGACACCAGGCCATCCTCTAATAGTCTTTACCTTACTGTGCATGCAGATGCACTCACACCTGCCTGCTGCTATTCCTGAGCAAGCTCTGCATTGGTGGTGCCCTAATCCCGCAGCTGAATCAACTTTAGGAGACAGTCTTGGCACTTGCTGGACAGTCTTGGGCGCCCTGAAGCCTTCTTAACAACTATTTAACCTCTCTCCTTGAAGTTCTTGATTATCTGATAAATGGTTTATTTAGGTGCAATCTTACTAGCAGCAATAACCCTGCCTGTGAAGCCCTTTTTGTGCAAAGCAATGATGACTGCACGTGTTTCCTTGCAGTAAACCATGGCTAACAGAGGAAGAACAATGATTTCAAGCACCACTCTCTTTTTGAAGCCTCCAGTCTGTTATTATAACTCAATCAGCATGACAGAGTGATCTCCAGCCGTGTCCTCATCAACACTCTCACTCTCTGTTAACGAGAGAATCACTGACCTGATGGCAGCTGGTCCTTTTGTGGCAGGGATGAAATGCAGTGTAAATGTTGTTTTTGGAATAAAGTTCATTGTTATGGCAAAGAGGGACTTTGAAATTAATTGTAATTCATCTGATTACTCTTCATGACATTCTGGAGTATATGCAAATTGCCATCATAAAAACTGAGGCAACAGACTTTGTGAAAAAAAAATATTTGATTCATTCTCCAAACTTTTGGCCATGACTGTATTATGTTCTGACTAAGCTACACAATATATTTGCACTGCGGGGAACTAGGGGAACTGTGCTCATGAGGGGTCCTTTCTGAATGTCTTGTTGTCCTAGTCCTTAAACTTTTTGGCATTGACTTTCTTGTTTTCCATGTGGGCTCTTAGTACAGACTCATTTATCTTGTTTGCAAGGTACAATTCAGTAATTACCAAATAAACAACTAGATTTCTAAGTAGCTAATCTAATATTCTCCTCCTAGGTAAGAAAGTTCATTAATTTACCAAACAAGCAAACATATTTGCAAATATGCGCCTCCCAAGATCCTCTCTTCCGTCAGAATAATTCAATAAGTACGTTTTTTTTAACTTTAACTTTTCACCACTCAGTCAAAAATGGAAGCAGAAGCAAGAAATATATTACTAAACTAGTTATTTTTAAAAGCCCACCAATTCAGTTTGGTATCCAAGACAGTTCGGTTTCCAAGACAGCACACACTATGGTTCTCGGAGAAGAGGCTTTTTATATACTTTGCGTTTGTGCTGCGATTGATTGAAATATTCAACAAATCAGAGAGTGACAAAAAATATCAGATGGAGTGAATAGGGCTCCCAGTGCTAGTCTGTAAGCAGTCAATTGTATCCTTCCCCACCCACCTACATTAATAGACAGGAGTCATTTTATTATTCCACTTCCCAAGCACTACAGAAAATACCTAAGCATTATGAGCTTGTGGGAGAAGGAAGTGAAAGAAGCCACTAATTCCGCAGTGCTGTACAGAGAACTCATTCACATCAATCCCTGCCCTATTGGAGCTTACAATCTAAATCCCCTAACATACACAGACTGAGAGAGATTAAGAGCAATTTAATAGCAGCCAATTAACCTACCAGTATGTTTTTGGAGTGTGGGAGGAAACCCACGCAAACACGGGGAAAACATACAAATTCCACATAGATAAGGCCATGGTCAGGAATCGAACTCATGACCCCAGTGCTGTGAGGCAGAAGTGCTAACCACTAAGCCACTGTGCTGCCCGTTGGTGCAAGGTGCTATATTTGGCACAAGCCTAACATGGTGCTTCATACCAAGTACTATGAAGCATGATTGTGAGAACATAATGCTATAGGGGAGTTTCTCTATCTCATGAACTGGAAAACCAGAGGGCAGAATGGTTGCTAGTGATAAATAACTCTTAAAGGAAAATCTGCTGCAGTTGCCTTGGAGTGAAGATTTAAAATCAGTCAGCATGATGACCCAAAGCATGCCTCAAACATAAAAAAATACACTGTTATTGTTTACCAGCAATATTGATGGAACTTGAGCAATACTGAAAATAAAAATGGGTGATAATTGTAATGTCCAAATGTGCAAAACTGGTATAGACACACAGGTATAATTGCAGCTAATCATTGTTATTGCCATTTATTTATATAAACCAGCATACTCTGCAGTGCTTTCAATAATTGTTAATAATAATGTTGGGAAAAACAAAGTAAAGAAACAAGACTGAGCATTAAGAAATAGACAAAGAAGTAAGAGGCCCTTGCTCAAAAGTTTACAATCTATAGGCAAAAAGGAGCTTGACATATGAGGTTAAGTGCCATAGATTGCAAATTGGTCCAACCATATTGATGGAAAATAGGGACAAAGTGTTTAATGGGGCTGTATGATTCAGTAACACAGCAATGTTGGTTTGGAGTCAGTCGGTTGAATGAATATATATAGAGAATACATATAAATGTTGTGTGAGCTGTATAGGGGTATGGTAATCAGATATAGTATCCTAAAGCTCAAATTTGAAAAAAACAGCCTAAAATGGTGTATTTCAGAGAATACTGGAAGTCATGGAAGCTAGAAAGTCTTGTTACACAAGGGAGGGAATGCCATAGAGTAGGTGTAGTATTGAGTGTTTTAAGTGGTTTTGTTTCTAAATAAGAAAAATCTTTAGAGCAGCTTTATTAATTGACATTACAACATATTTTATGTTGACCAGCCGTAATAATTCACAGATAAATCTATTTTGATAACATGATGCAAGAAAATAAAACATGAAAAATGCCAAAAGTGGGGAATCCTTTTTATGGCCATTGTACAAACAACTATAATTCCCCCTCTATTTTTTTCTAATAAAATTATGTATTATTTTGATTATTGTTAGTACAAACAAGTGATAATAATATATGTATAATATACATCAATGAAAAATCATAGTCAATGTTTCTTTAAGTATCAAATATATTAACTGTGTTTTCTGCTTTCAGAATGTGTTGATTGTATTTACTATAAAATAGTACTATATTATATATTATAATTATAAAATCAATGTGACCTGTGTGAAGTGATCAGTGTGTTTAAGGTAAGTAAATAGACTGGTATAGACCATTTGAATGTGCGGAGTCCCAAATCAGTATCTACCATCGGGCCCCACTGGGTCTTAATCCAGCTTTTAGTACATGTGAAGACAGCATTGGCCTTACATATATTCCTTGCAAAGCAGCAAGAAAGGTAATAGAAAGTGGTGGGGAGGACTTCTGTCAAAATTTTGATGTCTGTCTTGGTGTCACTATCATCGATGTGTGTCAGTTAGTGTCATTGTGAGTTTGTGTGTCATTGTGATTCTGTGCTTCAGTTGTTGTAAGCATATGTTTGTGTCTCAGTCATTGTCATTGGGAGTCTTTTTCAAGGTAGTCTGTGTATCAGTCCATGTGAGTGTTGATTTCTGTGTTAAGGAACAAATTTATATTTATTGAAACATTTGTTTAGATTATAAGGTACTGTACCCTCTCTTTATAGTATTATGGATATTGGGCAGCATGGTAGCACAGTGGTTAGCATTGCTGGCTCACAGCGCTGGGGTCTTTGGTTCTATTCAAATCAAGGCCCTATCTATGTGGAGTTTGTATTTTCTCTGTATGCTTTTGTGGGTTTCCTCTGGGTACTCCAGTTTCATCCCACATTCTAAAGGTATACTGGTAGATTAATTGTCCTCTGATGAAATAAACGTGTGCTTGTGTGGTAGGAAATATACAGTGTAAGCTCAAATGGAACAGGGACTGATGTGAATGATTCAATATTCTATGTAAAGTGCTTTGTGCTATGTAGGTGCTATATTCATGTTAATAAATATTATTACTTTGGATTTCAGTGCCCTACATACAATTTCCATATGGTCATATAAAGTAATGTAAATATAATCTGTATAAACTGTTTTTTTCTGATGCCATTATTTATTTTCAGTGAACTTATATGTTCCATAAGAAAATGTGTGTATTATAAAGAATAATACACCACTGACTGCAATTTTTGGAATATTCTAATGTACCTCAGGTTGATGTGTCCTATATGGTCACAGAACTCCTTGGTGACTTATGTCATCATTTTAATATACATTATAGAGTACATTATCCCATATATTGATGCTATTATTATTATTAGTAGTAGTAGTAGTAGTAGTAGTAGTAGTAGTGGCAGCAGTAGTAGCAATAGTAGTAATAACAGTGGGCCTGACTCATTGAGGAAAGGAAAGCAAAAATTCAGTATGTTTTCTCCTGGACAAACCCATGTTACATTTTGTCATGCAGCACACAAATACTTGATAGCTTTATTTTTACACTGAAATGTAAAGTTGATCTAGGAAATGCCCTATCCAGCTATAAATCTGTCACCACATTTTAAATTTCCCTCCCCCTCCAATGCAACATGGTTTTGTCCAGGTGAAAGGTTACCCATATTTTCGCGTTACTTTCCTTAATGAGCCAGGCCCAGTATCTCTTTAGTGATGTTAGATTTATAGTAATTTAGAAGCATCAAATATATTAGAAGTAGTGGGAATCAACTTAAAAATACTTGCTGTACAAGACAACAGAGAATGAGCTGTCCACCTACTTTTATTCAATGTTAACATTTTATTTACAGTGATTTCTCTTTATAATGCTCCACTTTGTAAAATCATTCTGAAACACCTTGGTATTTTCTCCTTAATAAAAGTGCATTAAGATGATAAATATATTTACATGTATATCCCCTTGAGTGCATGACACAGAAAAATATGCTGACTATGCACTTCCAAGGAAATCTACAGCAGGCAGTCAAAGGCACATTCTGGACTTTAAAAATAAAAAAATTAATATGGGAAACAATTAATATAAAACCTTCAGCACTCACATGGCACAAACCAGTCGGCTGTTACAGTCAGTACAGTAGGGTCAATTAATAGCACAATCAATAAAACAAGTAAATAATATGGGCATCAGTAGGAAGTCAGAAACATTCCTGTGATATACTGCTGATAAATAAGCAAAATGCAAGTACGACAGGTTCATGGAGATATTAAACAAATACTGAAAAACAACAGCAACAAAATATTAGGAATATCTCTCTAAAAACAGTATAGATTAGAAAAATATAAAGATAAATTATTATTGTGAAAAGATGGACTGCCTATGCCACCCTGTCTGTTGTTGCTAGGAACCGGCTGAACTTACTTTGCCACCTTCCCTTTTCGTTATTCCGAAAACGCCGCAGTTGGAGAAGCCTGCTGCCACCACTGGACTCCTTTATGTATCCAGAACCACGTTCCTTCTGGATAACTGTCGCTGTTATGGTACCCCCTTGCTGGTATACCTTGACAGAGACTATGGTCAAATTGATAGAGGCAATTAACCTACTAGTATGTTTTTGGAGTGTGGGAGGAAACCAGAGCTCCCCGAGGAAACCCACACAAACACCACATACAAACTCCACACATATAAGGCATTAGTCTGGAAATGAACTCATGACCTCGGTGCTGTGAGGCAGATGTGCTAACCACTAAGCTGATGTAGGGATTTGCAAAGAGGTGCAGTAGATATAGAGCAGTGAGAGACAGAGATCAGTCTTGTAGTATTTAAAATGGATTGAGGATACATGGGGGTCAGGAATGTCAGATAGCCAGAGGTTGCAATAGTCAAGACGGGAGATGATGAGAGAATGGATAAGAAATTTGATAGTATGTTGAGTAAGAAAAGGGCGTATTTTAGCAATGTTTTTAAGGTGGAGTCGACAGAACTGAGAGAGAGTTTGGATGTGAGGAATAAAGTAGATGACAGAGTCAAGTATGAGACCAAAGTAGTGAACTTGGTAGACTGAGGAAATTGTGGTGTTATTGACAGTGGGGGAGATTTGAAGTGATTTGGTGACTCTGGCAGGAGGGAAGATGATATGTTCTGTTTTGGACATGATGAGCTTTAGGTAGCATTGGTCTTGGAGGATGCCCATCCTGCCGCTTGGATGGTCATCAAGTCTAATGGAATGCGTGACAGAGAGACCCCCATAGGAAAGAGGAGCAGGAGAAGCAGTATCATTGGAAGAATTCTAGGTTTCTGTGATGGCAAGAAGATTAAGAGAGTTGGAGATAAAGAGGTCATGGATAGAGGGCAGTCTGTTGCAGATGGATCTGGAATTCCAGAGAGCACAGGAGAAAGGGAGCGAGGGAAGTGGGGAGATATGGATGACATTTGTGAGGTCGCTGGTACATGAGGTAGGCTGGATCTGGCGTGGAGGATGAGGGCAGATATTACTTATTTAAAATATTTCTCCTGTGTTCCATAAATCGCATTTTCCAGGACCTGGTGGTCTTCCCACATAGAGAAACTGACAGTTACATCTTGAGGCATATATAAAATACATGGTATTGCAGTTGATAAACCCCTTTATATGGGATTCAGCATAAACATGTACAAATTCTCTAATTTTATTCTGAATGTGATCACAAGTAGTTCACCTATTTCACCACATTTATAACAACCTGTTGGTTTTATAGGTAACCAACCACCATTTGACAGCACTACCATATTTGCTTGTTCTCCTAACTGACTGGGCACCACTAAATTCACTAACATGTTTTTAAAAAATGATCATCAATGTGGAAGGGAGGAATGACCTTAGTGTGGAATCTTGTTTTAGAATGGCATAGTTCATTTTAATGATCCCCATGATATCATTAGACCTCTTATTATACTTAGAATTAAAAGTAAGGTCATAGGAATCATATTTACAACATCCTAATTGATCATCATTACAAGGAGCAACAACAGTTTAATTGTTTATAGTCACACCCAGATTTCAAATATAAGAATGTCTCTCCATTATTCTTGTTTACTTCTCAAAAGGCCTTCTCAAAATATAATTGACATATCCTCTATCCTTAAAACTCAAAATCAACTTTTTAGCCAGAGAAAAATAAATCCTCTACTGTAGAACAGTTGAGTTTCAAATGCAACAACTGAGAGATTTTTGAGAAAATTGCTTTTCCAAAGCCTAAAATGAACATTCTCATAATTGAGATAGTTGGCAACACAAATGAATATAATTTAAAAAAAAACTTTTCTGCTATTGATTTTCTGGATCTTTCAGTGTGAGTCATTAATTCATTTATTACCTATTCTACTTTTAAGAAAAAATTATGAGAGTGCCACTACCATTATGAGAGTGCCACTTCTTACAGAAATTCATGTTTTAAACATGTTTTTATATGTTTTAATTAGATACCAAAAAAATTTATTTTTTAATTTTAACATATCTTTATAATGTTATGTTTATGTGGCCATTCTAAGTGCTATACTCTTCTAGCTTCCATTTTTTGTGAATTACATCATTGGTCTATGTACCATTTTTCAAAACATCTCATTTAGAGGTGGGGTGCCTTTTGAGCAGGAGTTCAAGGTGGGCTGGAGGCAGACAATTTGGAAGTGGAACCTTCCACCATGGGAGAAAATCAGAGCTATCAAGATTATATTATTCAACAATACTTCAGCTGTAAGTGTAAAATAAGTAAAATAAGTAAGTAAAAATACATATTCTGAAATACAAATAATGCATATTGTCCCTTTTTTCTATTTGTATCTAAACATATATGTATTAGTTTCCTAAACCATGAAAAATGTGGCTAAAAATTTTACACAATAATGTTTACATGGGTATGGAATACATGCTGCATGAACATTTAGTTGAGATGTGTTACTAAAGCATCATTACACGTTATTTCCCGAAAAACTAATCTGATTTGTTGATGGACTCTAAACGTATTTCACCATGCAGCATATGTATTTCTAACCAAACCACTTTGACTTTGCTAAGAACAATATATAAATATATCTAAAAAAAATTATTAGCTTTTTCAAAATATTTTCCCCCATGGCTGATTTCAGATTGAACATTCCACTCCTGACTTTCTGTGGCCTGAGCACTGGGAGGCTGCAGAAGCAGGAGATGTGTTGAGGCCTCTGAAAACCTCAGGCTCAGGCTTACCAGTGCCAGATGTGAGGACTGGCTCTGGGGCTATGGGGTCCATATGATAGAATGATAGAATGTGCATTTCAATGTACATTTCAACTTGTGACTTGACTATGGTGCCTTATATAAAATATGATTGGTCATGATTGTGAACATATTAAGGTATTTTTTCATGCCAATTCCTAGTTAAGGGATTTTTGCAATCTATGGCAGCATGTCAGCATAAGTATGTTGACAAGGTCAGCCCATGATACACCATGCAGCCAATCAGGGTTGCGAATATTGAAAAACTTCAATTAACTGCAACCATGTGAGCCACAAGCTTTGCTAAAACTGCTGTCCTGCTGATCTTACACAATGAAAAGGTGCTTTATTAGTAAAAGACCTCTTCCAAACTCAGTCAGGTCCAGGGCCTACCTTTCAGCCAAACGCCTTTGCGGAAAGTACTTGGGAGCAGGTGCTCCATCGACTAGTTACAATAACTGTGGCGAGACCTGAGAATGAGGCAGCTCAGTTTATTCCCCAAGCTGCATAGAAATATAAGGTGGCATAAAGTAGCGGTTAATTACCATAATCCTAGAAGACTTTTTATGCAGTATTTCAAATAATATATGTTTCTTCCAACCCCCTCTCCCCATTAAAAAAAAAATTCTTATGGAAATGGTAATTAATAATTAACTTTTTGAAACACACATTTTTTAAAAAAAATATGTGTAAATGGTTTATATTTAAGTGATGTAACCCACAAAATATATGCCCAATGTGAAGAAAGTACTAAAACAGATCTGTATTGAACAAAAAAAAATCTTCCAAAGTGTGCTTTGCTGTTTTTGCATTTTTGTTGAAATAGTGTATGAAAATAAAGTAAAATATGATAATCATATTTTTCCCTTTCACAGAGCAGCAACACCAAGAGCAGATCACACAAGAGGCCCCAGAGAGGGAACAGGGTCTTCTGAGAATGATGAGGGCAAGGAGGCCCCTGAGCATGATGAAGACCAGGAGGTCCAAGAAGAAGTACTAGAAGATGTCCTGAAGGTAGATGAGGAGGAGGAGGCAGAGTTCAGCTTTGGGAGCCAGTTGAATGAATGATTTAATTTTATTATATTTCCAGGAAACTTTTAATTTTGCTTTGCGTAGTCATTGATGGATTCTGTTTGTTCAAGTATCAGCTGATGTAGAATAAAATATGAATTTTATATGAACATTATACAATGTGTTTAAATATACACTGTTCTTCCTTGACATTATGTACACGACAAAGGAAATTTAATATTTTAACTAACTTCAAAGCAGCAACGTTGTACCACTGTCAAATGTTACTTACCCTGTGTTTAATCCACTGTAGGATAACCAGTGATAAATACAATGATTTACAAGTATATACCAGGTAGTTTGCGGCTGTATGTGATTTCTAGTACAATTGTAATAAAATTAAGAAACACTTGAATTCTACATATACACAAATATATACAAATCACACCTTTCAAACAGTTCCTACCAGCTTTGAGTATTTTTATTCTACCTTTAGTATTTTTTCCCATTCACCTTGCAGAACTCTTCTAGCTCAGAAATATTCTTTGGACTTCTTACATATGTGGCATATTTGAGACCTCCCCACAGATTTTCAATAACATTCAAGTCTGGGGACTGTAAAAACCATGGCAAAATATTCATATTTTTTTACTGTATGTACTTCATGGTTAATTTTGAGGAATGTTTTGGATCATTGCCTTGCTGAAATTTCTAACCTCTTTTCTGTTTCAATCTCTTTATAGAGTATGTGTTTATATTTAGTTGAATCCAACTTCCTTCCACCTGGGCAATGTTTACTGTGCCACTGACTGTCACACAAGCCAAAAGCATAATAGATCTTCTCTTATGCTTACTGGTTGGCAATGTGATTTTTCTACAAATATGTGCCCATTATTAATCTCTAAGTACATATTTTGTGGTTGTGAATAAAAATGTTTCATCAGACCGCAGCACTTTTATTCCAAAATGTTCCTGTCTCATCTAAGTATTAATTCATATAATTCAGTTATTGGCTTTTATGATGAGATTGTAGGAAAGGTTTCAATCTGAGAAATATATAGTGCAGATTATGTTTATGCCCATAAACATTATAGTGTGGATTGGTCAACTAAACTTTTGTGCAGGTCCTTTCAGTGATCTGTTGGTTCATCTTTGCATATATGACACATTTATGCTCTCTTCCATCAACAGATCTCCTTTACTTTAATTACTTAATGATGAGGATTTTCAGGCTGATAGCTCTTACATATATTTTTGTAGTTTTAGCCTGGTTGACTGCAATCAATCTTGAGGCACAAAATATTGAGCAGTTAGAAGAAGTATCTATTCAGCCTGACTTAATGTTAGGCCTAAAGTATCAATAACATTTTGATACTTTAAAATTAAATAATAATGAATCAATTTAAAAGAATACACACGTGTTTGCACGTGCCACATTCACTGTTTTATTTTTTTCAATCTCTTACACTCTGTTTGGACCCTGTATAGTCTGTGTTAACATCTTTCCAATTATAAATTTAAGGAAACATTCAATTTGACCAAGGCTGCCCAAAATGTTGCATACAACTTTCACACTCCGCTCCCCGGGTATCTCCACCGGAGCCTCAAAACACTGACTCTCACTCTAAACCTCTTCTTGGTACAGGCTGTCAGCCACAGTGTACATCTGTGATTACTTCACCTGTGGTTTTAGTCAGCTCTGCTATTGGTCAGTCCTCCTTTATAAGGCTTCTCCTTTCACCTATTCATTGCTGGTTCTTCAAGTCTACACCTGGCCTGGTTCATTTGCCAGTTCCCGTTATTATCTATGCTGCTTACCTGTTCCGTTTATCTGGGGTATCGCTGTGATCAACGCCCGCTAGCTACTCTGCTTACACCGCTGGCTACTGCTGACTTGTTCCATGTCTCTGTGATAAGCTGTGGCTCATCGTTTGCTGCATATCGGGACTCTGCTGATCTCTGCTCACCTGTTCCGCTCATCTGTGGTTTTCGCTGTGATCAACGCCGGCTAGGTACTCTGCATTCCCCGCTGACTACTGCTAACTCGTTCCACATTCCTGTGGTAAGCTGTGGCTCATCGTTGCTGCATATCTGATTCT